>NC_079204.1:11787081-12088997 GCF_026745355.1 Beta vulgaris subsp. vulgaris
TTTCTTCATAGCATTGTCACAAAAGTTTCAAAGAGTACCAAGTCAAGTTCAAGAGCCATACTTCATTGAGGAACTATCACACAAGAAAGAAAATAATGAGACTGATGCAGATGTGTCAGTCTAATAGGCTCAGAAGCTCACAAGGTTTGGTCTACTTATCTAGCCAGTTCATTTAAGAGAAGCAAGATAATGTTTTTTTCAATTGTATTATAAATCTCTCAAGTTCGATTATCCGTTTCCAATTATATAACATTCCCAAAAATCTTTTATTTCGAAAAAAAAAGTTTTTAATTATTTCAAACACAAGTTAGATTAGAGTTTCTTATCAACTTACTAATCGCCATTCCTTAGGAAGTTAAGAGGTGGAAATCCTAAATTAAATGCAATTAAAGTTCTATAACTAATGCAAGCAGAATACACAATCTTTTTTTTTATAGTACTTAATAAAATAAAAATTCTACATAAAATTTTGCAGCACTTTCCCTAATACAGGACATATCCCACTTTTTATAACTATGTCAAAACCTGTTTTCCAGCATATTAATATCAAATAATACAAAGACTTAACCTCCCCCACACTTAAATTTTTCATTGTCCTCAATGAAGCGCGATACTGAAAATATGGGAGAAAACTTAGCTGGTTGTGTAATATCTCTTCAAAGAAGGCATCAAATTCTCAGCCATGATGTTGTATAGTGCTACCATGCTCATGTCAAGCCATCTGCCAAAAAAAAAAATATAATAATAAGAAAAAATAAAAATAAAATAAAAAAAGACTTCGAAAGGCAAGAGAATGAATCTTGGGTTGCCTCCCAAGTAGCGCCTTTAGTTTATGTCGTTGGCTCGACGTAAGATACTCTTCATTCCTGCAGAAAACTCTCATTTAGAGCAGTTAGGAACAATTCTCCGAGGCCTAAAGTGCTGGCCATCTCATCTAATAAAATCTCCAAATTTGCTTCTCCAACTTGATTCTGTTCAATTCCTTCAGGTTTCATGGTTGAAATTAGGTAGTGAAGCTGTGATTTCAGATTTGATGAAGCCACAATCACTCTCAGGAGCTGCAACACATATCTATTATTATATGCCATTAATCTTTCTAGCTTCTTATTAACAAAAATTAGGCCTACATGCCACGCATACTTAATGATTGTGAACCTGACAGCATATAGTGTTAAAGGTTAAGCTCCATTTTTTTTTAGAACAAGAAGAAATACCACTTAATTCACATAAACTCTATACATAATGGAATCAACTATACATAGATAAAGAAAACTCATGAAAGACTAGAGTTCTGGTGACTAGAATACTAGCTAGTATATAATCTACACCCTAAATGAAAAAGTTGGACAGAGCTCACCCACATATACAACTCACCTATTTAGATCAAATAATAAAAGATAGCATAAAAGACACAATATTATATCTAAGCACTAGTCCATGAATGATGCTAATCCTATAATCAGAACTGGAGATATAACTTTTATGTATAAGTATGGCAGTGCCTTTATTAATCTAGTTAACCAAGTTACTCTAGATCACAGCATGCGCATGCTTCAGGTAGAATACCCTTAGATCCTGGTCTATACCCTTATTAATCATAACAAATAACTAAACATATTCCACTGTTTTTAATTTAAGCAGATCAAAGAGAACGTTGTATAAAATGAAAGACTTATTACCAACATATCACTAAGCGTACAACTCATTAAGAGTACTCTTAATATGCACAAGCTAAAGCATTCACATGTGGTCTAACTACAACTGATCCACTTTAGTACCATATTCAAAAGCTTTTAAAATAAATTAGAAGAAAGGGAATTATACCAACTGAGAACACATTTTTGTTTTATACTTTATATGATTATACTAAGCATTATTACTTACATTCTCACAATAAGAAATAGAGGAGCCCCTGCTTTCTTTTTTTTTTTTTTACAAGATGTCAGCCTAGATGGAGCCAATATTTACTCTTGGAGACAACTAGACATTAACATAACTTTTTAGGAAGGTGTGTGCAATGTAGTTATGCATAAATTTGTGAGAATTTACTCATTAGCATGGAATTCTAAGTTGTTCAATTTTTTTAGTCTGCTTTAGTAGTAGCCATTAAAGGAGTACACTCATTGTCTATCTGATAGGAAGAAAACCAAAAGATTCTACAGGATTCTAAAGGGTGGATTATACAAAAATCCTTGACATATTACTCCATGGTTTATTCTTATAGTTATAGGCACGAATCTAAAAATCACTTAGCAAAAATACTAGCAGGCAGAGCACCAACAAATCATTGTTTATCGTACTGAAAATAAAATCAAGCAGTAAAGAGTATAATTCTAGAAGAATACCAGACTGATAACATTGTTGCTAGTCCAACTAAATGACCTCTATTTTTTTTTACAAAGATTCACTCCTCAAACTATATAGTCACCGGAAAGTATAGATGCAAAACTGATTAGCTAAGCCCCGCACAACAAGATGAACCAATTAGCACTTCTAATAAAAAAAAAAACAGAAATTAAATGAGCACTACATACAAAATCAGACTATCTAAACTCCTAAGCAATCAGAAACTTTAGATTAAGGATATGTGTGTGAACCTGCTCATGTCTCACTACTTTTAGACTTAAATAAACTTAGGCATTTGTGGGACAATATAGAACACAAATAGATAATCATGCAGATTCCTTATTAACTGAGCAAAGTTAACACACTTATTAGAGACAAGATGAAACTAAGAAAATATGATATTCAAGCGCATGAAATATGTCATAGTTCACTAAATATAATAGCATAGCAAGACACAACAAAAACATACTAGTGTAATTTCCTCTAACTAACAGTTCATAGTCAAAGAAATACTACAGACATGGTGAAACAGTAGAAACTTTAGAGACTAAAATTAACAACTGAAATTTTATTGTCATGCTGCAAAAATATATAACAATATTCATGGAGTAAGTCAAACTTTGATAAATAGGAAGCTAAAACATATCTCCCCGGCAACGGCGCCAAAATTTGATACGTGTCGTTTACCGTATAAAATTAAAAACCTAACTTAAACCTTCAAAAATGTTTATAACTAGTAAAAGGGTAAGAAAGGGTCGATCCCACGAGAAGATTATTATAATTCCTAAACTCAAATATTCAACTAAGTGACAAAAATATATATTATATACAAATTTACACTATTTACACTATTCACATATATACGATTAGGGGGGTTTCGGTTGTAACCAAATACTTAGACGAAGTAAAACTAAAACTACTACTAAACTAATAATTACAAGTGACGACACACAAACTCTATTAATTCCCGATTCGATCATAGAATGTTTAGACATAATTTAGCTTCTTAACCTTTATAATTGAGACCACTTTAATAGTTAACTTAGCACTTAGATTGGTGAATTATCGCCGCGATCAATTCTTGTCTTACTCACTAAAAATCTAGAATCTTGCTAAGACAAATCCAACCCTAATAAACTTGTTTTATTAGCACAATTCATACACTTAAGAATATTAAGATGAGCCGCTCACTCTTATTAATCTCAAGTCGTCCTCCCTATCCAACTATTAAACGCATCGCCTAATAGTCATATAGCACAATTTGAGTATCTAAACAACTAATTGCGTCCAATTACAAGTAAAGATATCAAATTTCATAACCAACCAACAATAGTATGAATTGTATAAATACTAAATTAAATAATTAAATTCAATTAACTCAGCGTTAACCAATTAGACTCAAATAATAGGAATATAAGAAACTAAAAATATGATAAATTCAAATAAAATCCAGTTCAATCACAAGAACAACTAATTGAAAATAGAAGAGAGAAAACTCATGACTGTAGACCCGAATTGATGTAGCCGCTACCCTCAATTCGCCTCCGAATGCAATAATTCTTCAATTCCTATCAACTTGTCGATCTTGGACGAACCCGATTAGTTTCTTCACTCTCACGAACTCCCTTGTATGTGTGCGTGTTTTTTCCTTCCCAAAAGATGGTGAATTTATATCTAGTTGTGTAGAAGATAGAATCCAAAAGATAAAAATCTCATAACTGAAAATCCGCTAAACAAATTGTAGCGTGAAGATTTGAGGAGAAACATATCTTCTTTTGTTATCTCTTGCGTGGAATGAGGAATATAGAAACAACTTCTTGTTTCTTTAGTTTTGCTGAGTATACGGATAAGGAGGGTTACAATCCCTTTGTTTTCTTTCTTTTACTTCCAACCTCACGTGAGCTTGGGCTCACTTTTATTATTTTTTTCTTCTTTTCTTTTCTTCTCTTCTTTCTTTTAGTCTTGTTGTCTTCCTTTAGCAAATTGAACTTGTAAAATACCTATAATAAAATAACACACTATTTAAGCTAATTATTCAATAAAAATAATATGGACATAAATACGTCACTTATTAATAAAAGTCAATAAATATTATAAAATAACACATAGAAGACAACTATAAGACTAATTTTAGGGGACAAAAATATAGACATATATGCTCTTATCAGATGGAGTATTTGTCATTTTTATGATTGGGTTGATTTTGCACAAAGTGAGCAAATGTTTTATTATGAAATGAACATCGATAACTTTGCCTCACCATTGACATACCTCAATTTTAGATCATTTATCCACTGTCTACGTGGTGAAGTTTGAGTTTGAAAGATTCTTAAAGAAGAACATAGGAAAGAGAATGTGTTGGAAAATTAATATGTCACTAGTAGAATAAATGTTATTTGCTGCGGTGATATTGCTGCGGTTTTACCTATACGCAGCAATATAACACGCAAAAAGAAAAGAAAAAATAGAAATTGACAATATTGCTGCGGTTCCCGTCCAAAACCGCAGCAATATTGTCTAACGAATACTTTTTAAAATAATGTGGGGCCTTGAACAACACATATTGCTGCGGTTTCCACGTAGGACCGCAACAATAGACCTTTTAAATTAATATAAAAGGACCCATTTAGGATTTCCTCATTTCACTCCTCTCCTTCTCCCCTTCCACGCCTCTCCCTCTCCCTCTCAGTTCCGCGCACTCTTCCTCTCCCTCTCTCTTCCTTTAAACCCTCTCAATCATCTTGCCGGTCTCTCTCAATCATCATTCGCTCACAAAATTGCTCATCCTCTCAATCATCCTCTCAATTTTTCTTCGTTCGCAGCGATTTTTCTTGGAGTCTTCGTTCCCAACGATTTGTTCGTCCGTTATAGAGTTACAATCTCTCTTTTCGCAGCCTAGGGAAGAAGGAAGCACAGCGATTTGTTCGTCTTCGTTCAGATCTGGGTCGCGAGGGTAGTCTCGGTTGGTTGCCGGCGATTTTCTTGGTCTTCGTTCGCACCGATTTATTCGCTTCGTTCTAGCCGTTATAAATTATTCCTTTTCGCAGCCTAGGGAAGAAGGAAATAAGTGCAGCGATTTGTTCGTCTTCGTTCAGATCTGGGTCGCGAGGAAGTCTCGGTTGGTTGCCGGCGTGCAAACAACGGCGACAACAACGACGACGACGTGCAGACAACGGCAACAACAACGACGACGGCCGGCGATTAAGATTTATTTTTGTTTTCTTTATTTTTTATTTTTTTTAGTTAAATTTTGGACGACTTGGATGGTTGATATTATAGTATTTTTTTTGAATATTTTTATATTTGTTTGTTAAGAATCAATATAATGTTGGTTTCTGATTTTTTGTATATTTTATTTTTAGCTTACATTTGAGTTTATTAATTTTTTAGTTTATGATCTTTTAGTTTTGATTTGATTTCTAGTCTTTAATTTCAGTTTTTTAGTATTCTTATTTTTCTCAAATTTGTAATAGTTATTTTTAGCTTACATTTTAGACAATGTTGTAACTATATTTATATTATAATTTTGTTATAACTATCAAAAATTTACTTCCACAGAAACGAAAAAAAAAAAAAAATTTACCTGTCTTGGGTCTATTGTTGCGGTTTTGAGAAGAAAACTGCAGCAATAGACCAATATTTTTTATATTAAAAAGGCATATCGCTGCGGTTTTGGGTAGAAACCGCAGCAATATCTTGACATATTGCTGCGGTTTAAAACCGCAGCAATAGGTTAATTACCTATTGTTGCCCCCTTAATTGCTGCGTGCCCAAAATCGCAGCAATATGCCACTTTTTTACCGCAGCAAATAGCATTTATTCTACTAGTGTGTGCGATTAAGCCAAGGACAATTTACATCCATTAAGAAATACTCTATCCAGTCTTTATTAGTTTACCCGTTTCTTTTGCACAAAGTTTTACGAGAAACAATGTTGTGAGACATAGAAAGGAAGAGAAACTATTATTTTATATTAAAGTTGAATGTATATGTAATGAAAAGTTAGTAATCTCATTCCAAAAGCAGAAACAAAAGAAATGGGTAAACTAATAAGCGACATCAAAATAAGAAATACAGGTAAATTAATAAAGACCGGAGGTAGTAAGATATAATAAATTAAATAATAATAATAATTATAATACTTTAGTTTATCATTCTTTCATTTAATAATATATATTTTACTAAGGGTTCATCAGTCGAGTTCATACGATTAAGAGATTCTTAAAATGTGATCCGCACGGTACAGTGAAAAAAGACAAGCATGCGTCGTCCTAAAAGGTGAAAAAATTAAAATGTAGATCCCTAATTGTGTAATATCCCGAAAATTTAAACTTCATTAACATTGATAATTAGCTTAAATAAATTGATTAAGATTAGTTCATTTATTTAATCACTTCTCTAATATATTTGAAATAAAATAAAATCAGCTATTTAATAGAATAAGCTAAGTTAGATTTATAATAGATTAAAAGAAAGTAGGAAAAGTCACTATTTTAGTAATGGCAAAAGAATAAGAAAATTTCCAAAAAAAGGAAATTCACCATCCACACAACTCATCTTCTTCCTCAAGCTCCATGACCTTGCTCCCCAAGTATACTTCACCATTAAGCCTTCATTATTTTGATTGAATTTTGCTCCTAAAATTACTATAAATAGTATGTTGATTTTACTATTCATCCCCACCCAAAAATAAGAAAAAATTTAAATATCTCAAACACAACCTCCATAAATTCCGGCAACCACCACCCGCCTGCCCCCCTCGCCGGCGCCGACCAGACGCGCGCCACCATCCCTCTTCCTCCTCCACGGCCTGCGCGAATACCCCCTTTCTTCTCCTTCCTCTCTTCCTCGCTGCACTCTCTACCCCGCCTGGGCTGCTGCCGCATGCCGCCAGCCACGTCCGCGCCGCCGGCCTGCCGTCCAGCTCGCTATTGCACCGCCACCTACTCGCCGAAGCTCCGACCACCTTTCCCCCTTCGTTGCTTTGTGCTGTAAAACAGTAAGTTACTTCATATAGTTTCCCTCCTATTCTTTAGTTTGAAAAGTTATTAGAACTAATTAAGTCATTTAGTTTCTTTGTTACTTTAGGCTTATTAATTAATTTTAAAATCTACATTGTATGTAGTAAACTTAGTTAAGTATAAGCGTACTTTTAATCTTTCAAGTTCAAATATAGAAACTTAGTATGTTTAATAAATCAAGTTGTTTGGACTTAGATAATTAAAATCAATGTTTTAAAGTCCATTTTACTTCATAATATAAAATAATCATACAACCTAATTATAGTTTAAAAGAGATTATGACATAGTCTTTATTACTACACCTTAACTACATGAATGGTCTTTTTAGTTAATAAGAGTTTAGTTTCATGCTCATATAGTTATAACTTAAGTTTATGTATTATAAAGTAATACTAATTAAGTACACTTGGATTTTTAAATATAATGTTAGTAAGCTTAATCTATAATTATAGTCCCACTTTTTAGCTTAATGAAATGAGTATCACTTTTAAGTTGTTAATTAAGTAAGTCACTTATACATGGACACTAACTATTAGGAAATATCACTAATACAAGTTAGAGTTTAACAATTAATTAAATAATCATTTTACTATTCAAAGTCTAACTAAAGTATAAAAGTTATATAATCATACCTTCAAGTCATTAAACATACATGAATTTCCATGAATCTTATAAGTAGTGGTTATTACTAATTAAATAGTTTCACATAAGTTAGTAACCAAGTTACTAAATTCAAGAACTATATTTTAAGTAATAAATGGTGATAATGAGGTTTCATAACTATTAATTTCATAAACTCACTATTAAGTTATATTAAAGTACTTCCAATAATGGGCACATGATGAAAATGTATCGTAGAGCTTAAAGATTTAAAATAAAATATTAATAAGTTGTCCTTTATTAATTCTTGAATAGATAAGAAAGGAAAAGGGATATTACAAGCCTCCCCCGGCTATCAAGTATAATAATCGCGATTCGAGGTAACATCTACTGCTAACACCAGCAACCCCTTCCAGCTACGTTTCATGACACTTTTACATAATATTTTGATGATATATGTTTATGGATTGTGGGATATGAAATGTTTTGCTAAATGATGTTTATGATAAATTGGTTTTCATGATGCTTAAGAGATGTTTTATGACATAAATATAAAAATAACGAAACATGATAAATGAAAGTGAAAGACGGTTCTTGGCAGTACTTTATGGGAACCGCAAGTGTCACCTTTATTGTGACTGCTTTCGGATATGGGCACCACAAGTGTCACCTTTGTTGTGACCGCCTTTCGCATCTGTATAAGTTATGGGCACCGTAAGTGTCACCTTTGTTCTGACCGCTACCCCTACCCTCCCTCCTACTTCCCCTCCTTCCGCTCCCTCCTCCCTCCACTCTCCCTCCCTCTCCCGCTCCTCCCCCTCCCCTTCGCTCTTGCTCTCGCCCTCCGCTCCCGCTCCCGCCCCCCTCCTCCCCCTCCCCTTCGCTATTGCTCCCGCCCCCTTCCTCCGTTCCCGCTCCTCCACCTCCCCTTCGCTCTCGCTCCCGCCCCCCTCCCTGTGCTCCCTCTCCCCGCCTCCCCTCCCTCCCCTCTCCCCGCCTCCCCTCCCTCCCTCGCTCGCCCTCTCCTCCCCATCCTTCCCTCGCTCCCCTCTCTCCGCTCCTGCTCCTCCCCTCCCCTTTCTCCGCTCCCTCCCTCCCTCCGCTCCCCCCCTCCTTCCCCTCCGCTCCCCCTCCCCTTCTTCCGCTCCGCTCCCACTCCCCTCCATCCGCTCCCGCTCCCCCCTCCCTCCCTCCCTCGATCCTCCTCCTCCCCATCCTCCCTCCGCTCCCTCCTTGCTCCCGCTCCCCTTGCTCCTTCCGCCCCCGCTTCCCCCCCCCCCCGCTCCCCTTCCTCTCCTTTCCCTCCCTCAGCTCCCGCTCTCCCTCAACTCTCGCTCTCCCTCAGTCCTCCCCTTCCCCTCCCCCGTCCTTCTCCCGTTCCCCTCCCTCCCCATACTCCGCCCTCGCTCCCTCCCTCCGCTCCCTCCTTCCTCCCCCATCCTCCGCCCTCCCTTCCCTCCCTTCTCCATTCGCTCCCTCCCCTCCTCCCGCTCTTCCTCCCCACCGCCCCTGCTCCCCCTCCCCTCCTTCCCCGCGCTCCCGCTCCCCTCCCTCCACTCTCGCTCCCCCGGCCCTCCCCCTCTGTCGGCCCCTGCCCTCCCTCCTTTTCTCTCCTCCCATACATCTCCCTCCTTCGATCCCTGCTCTCCCTCTTTCTCCGCTTCCCTCATTCTGTCTCCTCCCCGCCCTCTGATCTCGTGGCTCCTTCTCTCCCATCCCCTCTTCTTCATATCTCCTCTCTCCTATCCTCCGACCCATACCCTCCCGCCCATCCCCATCCTGGCCTTTCATCGTATGTTGGTTTTTGGAATATGTGCTAAGGGACAAGGTGTCCCACGAAGATCATGAGCAAGGAGGTGGCGATGATAGGCTTTTATGGTTGGGACGTATCTTTTTCGGTTTTGAATCCCAGAAGTGTGTTCGAGGGCTCAATTTGTTTGGCTTTCTTCTTAGCTTAGCATTGATCTTAATGGTCTTTGCCTTCAAATTTTCAAATCTGCATGCGGCAATCCAGTTGCATTTGGGGGTTTTCAGCACGCCCACTCATTGGTGTTTTTCCTACTTCCTAGAGACACTTGAAATACTCTCAATCGAGAGTAATAGTCACAATGGAATGTGACTCCTCACATGTTCATGAGCTCAGAATCCCCAGCGATGACAGATCGTTGGGATTGCTCATGCGGCAAGACTAGACGCTCGTCATTGGTTGTTTGTTGTCTAGATCGTGATCATCATCCGCTTCTTCTACCACTTCCATCAACCACCCAAGGATTACATCCACCATCAAAGGCAGTGACCAGCGACTCGCGACTTTGTATCGGTTTTACTTATATCTGTTTTAGGTAGAATGTACGAGCTCGTAAGGCTCCTTTAGGCTGGTTTGTTTGTTTTAGTTTGGGTTGTATTAAAATTAGGTTGTACTTCATTTTTTAATTAATGTACAATTTTTTGATGTCAAAAAAAAACTTATGCTTTTAAAAGTTGTCATTTCCATCCCTGACTCCATACAACTCAGTTCCATAGTGAAGAGTGAAGACCTCTAATGCATGTGTATAGCAACACTACCTCATAATTTAAAATGAGAACCTCCAAAAGCCACTCAGGCCATTCTTCCATTTGAGTAAGGCAGTTGCAATAATCTGGATGACTGCAAGCCAAAAACAGAAGGTCCTGAAATTATGTAGAAGACAGTTCATAATTCCTCAGAGTTTAAGGTTTAGAAAGCTGCATTAAACTAACAGCACTCCAAGAAATGAGAAGTTTATGATTTCGTTGGTTGATTGATAGATAGAATAGAACATAAGATAAATAGAACAGAACAGACATGCAACATTTTGAATGTGTTGCATGGTGCAACTCACTACTCTACTAGAATATTACACCAATATTCAAGAATAACATTGGCAAGAGAATATAAAAGTCGACTTTACAATTTAGAACCATCCACATATTTGAATATTGCTAAGAAATTCTACAGTGGTGGCATATAATATTGCGAGAGAGTCAAGGAAGTACCTGCAATGCTCGACTTTGCAATGCTGTAGAAGCATAACAAAGTGATTTAAGAGAACCAGCAAAAGATGGAAATGTTACAAATCGATGTCCAGAATCATACAAGTTCAAACCATCTTCAGTTCAAGTTAGCATTTATCTGAAAAAATAAGAAAAACTATATGTCAAAATTGGACTCTAGAGACTTGTGATTATACCTAAAACTTTGAATGTTTCTATCTGTCAATTGAATGGCAACAAAATACAGGCACATGGAGTGAAAAAAAGGAAAATATAATACAATAACTAATTCATCCAACTCCATGAACCATAGTACAATAAACATTGTTTTCATGAATTATGAAGAGACCAATCAAGTTATCTGCCAGAAGCACAGTCTATTGTATAGAGTAGCAATTGCAAATCCTACACACAAACATTCAATTATTATGATATTACTAGCACTTTGTCCAAGATTGCCTAAAAATGACAGTAAAGACCCAAACTATACCATATCTTGAGACTTGAAAAACTATATAATAATTTAACTCTTAGTCATTTAAAAGAATACATGCCTTATCCTGTATCCATACACCTGCCCAGATATATGATTTCTTCACCTTCTATCGATGTAGCAACTTAGGAAGAAAAAAAAACATCACAAGGTGTCAAAGCCACATACATGCTCACAGATGAAAACCATGCAACCTATTAACATCAATTTAATTGATGAAAATAGTAGGTTAACTTAAAACTGTCATTTATCTAACCCAATCTTCTCTTGTTGAGATCGGGGGGTGGAGTGGCGCATAGGTGTAAGCAACTAACAAATAGTAGTGCATGCAAAATTTCTTAGGAGAAGTGATTTTAATTCTATGATGAGCAGAGAATTATATAGATACATTGCTTATGGACAGTTTAGGATATGTACCAAGCAATAATATGTAAACCTGCAGACTCTTGCAGTCTTTCCATAGAAACAGAGAAGCCCCTAATTAACATCTAGTATTTCAAATGCTTAATTAATCACTAACCAACAATATTTAAACAGAGATAAACATTAAACCAATAGTACTTAAAAACAGTGATAAAGTAAATTAATCATCAGATCATCACATCTTTCTTTCACAATGCTTAATTGATTTTAACTTTCCGAAATCAATGGAACTTAATAACTTATCCATCTAAAGAACATCAAATACTAATATGTTTCACCAAGAAAAATCACACCCTATTATATACTCGGGACCCGGGTGTAATGTATGTATAATATAACCAACGGTATATTTCTACTTATTAGCAGCTTTCCACATGATTATGAATCCATACTTTATTTGTTAAATCTACTTGCACATAATTTCTTAAAATCTCATAACACAACTAAAAATGCAACCCGATCATTGAACATAATAAATCAAATACCACATGCACTAACCTCCATTGAAGATAAAGATTATGAACTCCGTTTCTGGATCATTCTCGGCCCCACCGGAGCAAATCATGTTGGTTTTCATCGGCGTAACGCGAATGCGGAGGACAAAAATCGATGCTGGGTCGTCGTAGAGAGTGGTACATATGCATGCCAATACCCGTTACAAAAAACCCGAGCCATAATGAAATGAGAAGCTATATGACTTAATGCCAACATAAGCACTCAGATAGAGCTAGCTCTTTTAGTTACTTTCTTTAAAAGGAAATCTTTTTTCAGGTACTTGAATTCCCAGTTATATTCCAATCTGATGAAGATAGTAGCTAAATAATCCTGATGTGTCACATAAAGAAGATAATTTTAAGATTTTCGACGGTTTTTTCACACCCATGTATAAATAATCCACTATAATTGATTCACAATACATAACATCTTCATCGTCTAAAGTAACGATGAGGCGGAGAACATCATGCATTGATGGATGGTGAAGGTCCATAGTGATTATCATGAGGTCTTTCGGTAGTTGGTACCGTCATAAGTTTTTCCCCGATTTATTCTTTTCACGAATTCAATTTTCCATGAACTGCTGAAAACAAATTAAAAAAAGTTATAGTTAATGTGAATATAATTATGATAAATGTCTTATAAGACAATCTTCTAAAACTAGATATAAATAAGGTCGTAATAACAAAGTTTCTTTAAAGAATTTTGTTGCAATACTGATTTGTTTTAGTTAGGTGATTAAATTAAAGTTATGAGTTTGAAAGACAAATTTTGTTCAATCAAGTTGTAAAACTATATTGTAAATGGATATTGAGTTTTTAGGTCCAAATATTTTAAATCAATTATATGAGTTAGGTCTAAGTTGAAAGATCTTAGATCCATTTCTTATCGACCTGAGCATGAACCTAACCTATTTATCATATTTAGGGCTTGGGTATTAGGTAAGGACTAAACATGGCAGAATCGAGTTAGCCTTAATACCCTGACCCGAGACCCACTAATGGCAACATAAAATTGACAAAGGATGTTGCCTTGTACTTTCCCAGGCCAGAGAGTACGGCAGTAACGCGCCGACTAAGCTAGGGAGGTCTTCCGCTGCTAATCCTTGTAATTAATTAACCTAATAGTGATGCTTAGAAGTCGGGGCGTTACAATTCTCTGCTTTCTGGCAAGAGTCCATATCCTATTGATATTTGATCTACTACATGAGTATTTCTGCGTAAGTGTTTTTAAAAGTCCCCTTGGTAATACTAAGTCATGAGATGTAGATGCAAACATGTCAATTACAATTTGTCTTCGTATGTTATTTGGCAGGTTTGGTTTTTGTTTTCCCCCTCATTACCCCCATCTTCATTTAACTCATTCATTGTTTCTTCTTCATTTTCAGACTTAGAAGGTCAGGGAATTACCATACCTCATTATCTTCTTCTGCATTCATTTGTTCTTCCAAGTAAAACAATTCATCCATACTCATGGTCCCATCAATAGAATGACATTGGTTGTCTTCTTCTTCAGTTGTAATATGTTCCAAAAGCTGCATCTCTTCTTCTCCTATTGTGGTGGCATCATCAACTCCACTAGAAAGAATCCATGCTTCAAATGCTTCTTCATCCATGTACCCCATTAATCTACTGTGATGTGTGTGCAAGTGGTTGATTTTGTAGTGCAGTGTGTGCAAGTAGTTCACTTGTAGTGCAGTGTGTGTGCAAGTGATTTATTTGTAATTGTTTAGAGAATTTGTATAGAGAAAAATATTTTTTTCCCTCCAAAATATTGAAGGGGAAAAAAATCTCTATTACATAAGGGAAGGGGGGAGCAATGGTGTCCTCTTTCGAAATGCCTATTTTACCCCTTTCCCTTTCTAAATTACAAAAGGAATGTCAATATTAAAATGGAGGTTCTAACAAAGCTACCGAAAATTAAATTTCAACATCACTTAGAAATCACTTATATCAGGAAACTTTACAAATCACTCATAGAATTGAGAAAATCACAAAAAATCACAAAAATCACTCAAATGATCGGAAAACTTTACAAAAACGAAAAATTAACTTACAAACTAAAACTAATATACTAGGACGTCAATACATACAAAAACATTCACAAAATTCACTTATAAATCATTGTTCTAAAAAATTCTCATATCTATTATCTCTATTATATAACGGAAGTGGAGCTATGGTGTCCCCGAATAGAAAAAACTATTTTACCCCTTTTCCTTTCTAAATTAAAAATTCACTTACAAACCAAAGGAAGATTCAAATAAAAATACTGGAAATAAAATTATAACAATCACTCACAAGTCATCTAAAATCATAGAATTGCATAATTTACATTATACAAATTACTCAAATGAGTAAACTTTACAAAAACCAGAAAATTAACTTACAAACTACAAACAATACACTACAACGTTAATACATACTCACAAAAATTTGACTTGAAATTCAAGTGTCCACTTTCTTCACAATATGGGAAGTAGTATACTTAATTCAAAAATCAACAAAAAAATTATAACATTAGAAATCATAGATAAATTCAATAAAATTTGTATTTTGTTCATACAATTTAACTTTGAAAACTAAATATAAAAGACTGATGAGTTAAGCGACAGAAACTAAACCAATTAAATTTTGTAACTAAAAACAATTATACTTTGTATGTCCAATGTTCAAATTCTGACTTTTACATACGTCGAAAAAAATTGAGTTTATGTCTTGAAAAAAATTCAAGCACGCATCGCGTGCAAAAAATGCTAGTAGAACATATGGTATCTTAGTCCCCTGTATAAATAGAGGGTTCTAAATAAAAAAAATCTAGAGCCAAAGTTTGATTTTTTTTTGGAATTGTAAAAGTTAAAAAATTTTGGAGCCAAAGTTTGAAAATTTTCAGAATGGTCCCCTGTACATATGTGAAAGTGAATCTCAAAAAAAAAAATTTGGAGGCAAAAGTTTGAAATAAAGGGGGCAGTGGAAAATTCCCTCTCTTTTTCTTTGTCATTGTGCGTGTAATGTAAAGTTATATGGGACCACACTCAAATGCTTAGAACCTTTAATCTATACAAATATATTAAAAGGCGTGCGAAAGAAAGTTTATGTGCCACGTGACACTCTTGCTAGGGAGTTTTAATTCATGTAATCCATGTACAATAAAAAAATTTAGAAATTGCATAGTATAGGATTTGATCCCAAGACCTCAAGTACATATACTAAAGTCTTAACCAATAGACTAAGTTGTATTTAGTGTTATTATCATAAAGTGTTATATTAATAAATGAAATTTTTTCTTACCCGGGACATAGCCCGGGCCTAATAACTAGTTACTTAGTTAAATAATGATCCCAACTTTCTCTCTCTAGCCTCCTTGGTTGGTGTGCACTTTCTCTATGTTCCACCTAAAAAGAAACGGAGGAAGTATATGTGTGTCTGTTATATACAAAAACAAAATCCATTAAATTTGTCATAGTTCCATTTCTCTTCATGCCCTTGTTACAATTCTCATTTATTCATCAAATCTATATTCCTATTTTCATGGCCTCAAATCAACCATTAACACAATGAAGTGACTCAAACAATACAACACTCCCCCACCCCCCACCCAGAAAAGAAAGACATTTTCTTTCCCCTTAGAATTTGAATTGGTACAAATATATAGTACATCATATTAATACAATTCAATAAATAAAAAAAAATTCAACAATCAAATCAAAAAATGTAGGGAGAAAGATTAATTGAGTCCAATTCCCAGATTTTGACAGAGGCTGTGACACTTGAATCAGTAGCATTATTGAAGATGAAAACCTTGGCATTTCCGTTGATTGCCTTTGTTGGATATATTCTAGAGGTTATGCATGTACGCCCTCCTTGACCAAAAGCTTCAATTATTGAATGATCAACCTAATAATACAATACAAAAGGATTAAAAATAAGATAATCAAACTATAATTGGTCTATATAAGAAAATAAGATAATCAAACTACTCTCATTTGATATCAACATGGAGTATCATCAGGTAGTGCTAGGTCCCACTTTCTCTCTCCACTTATATATAATCACATGCCCTTTCCTATTTCTAATCACCCCTTAAAAAATTTCGATTAGGAATCTATGTTACTTCAATTGTTGCGTTTAAAGCGAAATAGAGGTAATATAAAACAACCAAATTGGCAAAATGCTTGTAGTACCAAGTTTCAACATGAAGAGGTTAACTTACAAGTAACCGCATGCTATACTTTTCACCTTCGAGAACAGGAACTGGTCCTCCATATATTTGTTTGTCAACACTAGAAGCCTTTGATGACCTACATCACAATAGTTACCCAAATTATAGATGACAGATGTGTTTAACAACAAAACTTCAAGTAGTTTTTGAAAGTTTAAACAAGTCAAACTCTACTAAAAGTAAAATAGATTGCAGAGGTAGCTTTTGGTTAAACTATTGTTCATGTTTTGTTCTTTTACAAATGTAAACACTAGTCTTTATTGAATTGATTAAAAAATATTATACTTCCTCTGTTTATTTTTAAGTGTAACATTTTGACTTTTGCACTATTTACACATTTTACTTTGACCATATTTTTTTTACAAATATATAACAACAAAAATGATCATATAAAACATTGTTAATGAATATTTTCATAAATTTTTTTACAAATATTAATGGTCAAAGTTGTGCATTCGCAAGCGTGAAAGTCAAGCGGTTGCACTAATTTAGAATAGGAGGTCAATATAAGATAGGAGATGAATAATGGATCACAAAATACCTTGATTGATCAGTGCAAAACCAATTTTTAACAGTTCCATCAGAGGCCTTAGCAATGTAAAAGTAAATAGGAGTTAATTCGGAGAGGGACTCATCAGCCAAAACCAAAAGCCCAAACGGGCCCAAAGCCTGCCTAACAGCTGCAGCACTGCAATTGTTGATCACATCATCTCCTACTGTTGATTTCAGCGCCTCTTGATCCACCACAAATTCAGCACTTATATCCAACTACAATCATCACCAAAATTTTCTCAAAATTAGCTATTTCTTCTCGAATTAGCTATTTTGATGTAATAATCTATGTTTCTCGTACTCGAGTTCTCGTATCAGATAAGGGTATATATCCATATGTCCGACTCGACTGTTTTATTATGCAATATTTCTATGAATATTGAATATGGTCCAAAATAAAGTGTACAAGTTCTTATACTGGTGTCGTCAGTGTGTTGGGATCCAATATGGATACTTGAGGCAATATGAAGTGTCCGAGTAATATAGCTATTGTTCACTGTTAAAAATGCATGTAATTAAGGTTGTATAAGAAGAAACACATACCTGTGCACCAGAGGTTATGTCAAGGTTAATGATGGATCCTGGTTGTAACAAAAGATTATCATATTCTCTGCTGTCTGTTCTCAAGGACTCCACTTCTTTTACTGGCCATTGAAGTATGTTGGTTCCGGTCTTTGCATCATAGGTCACAACCCTTGGAATTGTCTGAAAGAAAACCACATACAACAATTGTGAGATTTATGTTGCATTAGGAGGCAGACTGGCAGAGTATGTACAACTGAACAACTATAACCCTATTTTCCTCCACTCGTTTAAATTGCAATGAATTGTTTTTATTATTTCCTCTTAAGGGAAGTATTAATTAAGATTGATTTCATCTAATTCTCTAGTGATTCTCACATACACAGTTACTAAATAATAAATTAATCTTATGAATCTTATTCTATAAGCACGTTTTTGTTGATCAAAATTAAAGAGAATAGGAACTTTATGGATCTATTTTATAGTACGTTACGACCCGTTTTAAAGGAATCTTTACAGTCCACTCTCAGAGATGGAGGAATCCTTCACGTAGTATTTACACTTTTTTTCCAAAGTATAGTTGTCATATATCGCACCAGTATGATCACTAATATTGTATGTACAGCTAACAGCTGTACTTATACTCACATATTCAAATTACATGGTTGCATTATGATCACAAAGGTTGAGTTAGGCTCAACAACTTTGCCGTGCAAACATTAAACGGGTGTGCTATTACAATCTACTGGACAAAAAGGTGTATACTCTTTTATAAGATCATTCTATATTTTTTATATCTAAAGTGACATACGGGGCATTTGGACTAGGCTCAGTTCAACTGAGCATATCCAACTAATGAGTATTCACTTCAATCTCAATTAAGTCTGTTCTAGTCATATTCGTGTCAATCATCAAATTAGCTTAATATGATAAATTAATCGATCATAGTTTTACTTTTTGAGTAGACTCAATTTGTGATTCAAATTAATATCACGTCATACAACTTCGAACATAATTTAGGTTTAGGTCAGATATTGAATACTTATGAGTTTTGTGGGTAATAAGTATATGTCCATGTAAAGCATGGTACACCCTTTTCTAAACTACGTTGTTTTATCATTTTTAGAGTCTATAATTTTAAAAAAATATTGTTATTTGTTTCCTTGAATTTTACAACTAAAGATTTCTTTTTCAAACTTAAATCTGAAAGGTACACGTTTTTTTACCTTAAGCGTAGATGTTCATTTACTATAAGTTCTTTTCATTATAACCTTTGTTCTTTATTAAACATAAATTTACACGTTCTTTAATTTTAAATCGTGTGTTCTTTTTTGAAGTAGAACAGTTGTTGAAAAAAGTTCATGTTCTTTTATATAAATGGTATGTTCTTTTTGGGTGCACGACTGCACCCTAGTGCATAATCCACGCTTAGGGTGTATACTATTTATCTAACTAATGACGTGATTATGTAAATGATAAGAACAAAGGATGAAGTGTTATACCTGCAAAGAAGCCCATCCCTTCAACAAATCATCAGCCTCAGTATCTGTCTCTCCAACCCAACCCCACAAAATCCTCCTTTGCTTATTCTGGTCAAAAAATGTCTTAGACGCATAATATTTACCATAATCCAATCTCAACCCAAGACCCACATCCATATCCGGGTTATCAGGTGTCCAAGTTTGAGTTGTCATATCATAAGTCCCCAATGCATAATGATCTTGCTTATTATCATCCAAACTAGCCTTCAACAAGTGCTTCATACCCGACCCATAAGCCGAGGTATCCAACCCATTTTGACCCGTGATCGACACCGGGTAAAAATCCACACATTCCCACATACCCGTACCCGGAACTGCATGGAGGTTACTCTCTAGCTCATAAGTCTTAAAATCCTTGGTCTTGTACACTAGTGAAATACCTGTTGTACCCGTTTTCGACCCGATAATAAGCCTCCAAATCCCATCGGGCCCCACCCATGCAGTCGTCGGATCCCGAAAATCTTTAGCTCCGATTCCCTCTGGTGGGGTCAAAACAGGATTACCCGGGTATTTGACCCAATCAAGAAGTAATGGATCCGATAAGTTAGCAGGGTATGCCAAATTTTGGACTTGTACAAATTTATCAGTGTCACCAGTGTAGACCATCATGATTTTGCCATCTGGCAAGATCGTAGCGGACCCTGTCCAAACACCATTTATATCATACCATTGATCAGGCTTCATTGAGATTGGGAGATATTTCCAGTGAATCAGGTCCGTTGAAATTGCATGGCCCCATGTAATGTTCCCCCAAACAGCTGAATCAGGGTTATACTGATAAAATAGATGATAGAATCCCTTGTAATACAGTGGACCTGCAAGCATGCAATTTGTACTTTATCAATAAAAAAAACATCTAATTTATTCACTTTAATATATTTGTACTTCCACCTTGTATTATTCATACAACCCACGCTAATTTTTTTTTTGAGTAATATATAGTAAAAACAAAACAACTTTCATTATGAAATAAATGAAATAGTTTCCCTCAAAAAGCTAATACATAAAAAAAAAAAAAAAGTGTTTCATTTATTTTAGGACGGAGAGAGTATTATTCTGTACGATGTTGGATTTATTTCAATAAGATTTTCATAATATCAATTTTATGTAGTTTTACTAATCGATAATTAATGATAATAATATTTTAAGTGTGTATTGACATTTGAAAATCAAACCGTGTTAACTAAAAAGGAGAGGCAGAGTCTAAATTACTTAGACGGTGAGGCTATATTACATTTTTGTCCCTCCAGTTCTTATTTTAATTGATAGCTTCAAATTGTATTAGTTACAATTTACAAGGAGGCTCGCTTAAGGAGGAATAAGGGGAATTTCTCAAATGAATCTCAAAAGGCCAAATTTGATCCTTGTAATTCAAAAATACGAAATGAAATGTGATGACACTACTATACCCATCACGTCAACTACAAATTAAATATTCATGCCTTGTTTGGTTGACATCCAATTGCCTAGGAATTGCAAGCAAAGGCGGCTAAGGCTATGTGTAGGGTGAGCAACTGCACAGGGCCCCAAAATATAAGTAGCCTGATTCTATTAGTTATCCTCCTAAAGGGAAAAAAAGCTAACTCTAATTACAAAGTATTTCTTTCAAATTTTATAAAGTGTAATGTTGAATGCAAACTTAAAGAAATTACTGTTTGGTGTTTCTTCTCCTCCTATTCTCCAAAAAAGATCATTAATGATTCTCCCATCTCTTCCTATTCACCAAAAAAATTAATTTTTATAATTTAATTTAGCACAGGCCCCTAATTTTATGAGACGGTCCTGATTGCAAGTTTCAAGGAAGTACAAGTATAAGTAGATGTTTGTTTAACTAGAGCATAGGAAGTGGAACTTCCTAGAAAGTTCTATTTCCCACATAATGGGGGAAGTTGCGCACCTAATTCTCCTAGGTAAGTGCCACTTCCTATGGGAATTCCATCTTCCCATAGCCTATCAAACAATTTTACTCACTTCCTAGGAAGTTAAATTTCATGAAAAGTGAAAAATCAAGGGAAAATCAACTTCCCAAGTACAACCAAACGAGTTCTCAATATTGAAATAAATCTAATAAACTTCTCAAATCATTGTGTTCAGCTTCTTGCATTTCTAATTATTAATTATTATTTGTTTTGAGATCAGCATCTTGAGGAATTAACTTATTGAGCATGTGGTGCACAGATAACAAAAAGTATAAAAGATAAAGGCCCCGGTTGGCAGATTGGTAACCACAAGTCGAGAAAAAAATTGTGGCAAAGAAGCAGGTAAGATGTCCACAGTCCATGAGACATTCGTGCTATCAGCTATGGTTTTCATGATTAAAGATTTATATTTATCCCATGTGATTCACATCAAAAAGTAGAAATGACTGTCTCTCTCAATCTATGTCTTCTTTTTATTCACATAAATCTCAATCTATGTTTTTTATTTATAACAGAAAAACGTACTGTATAAACTAGATAAGTATACCGTTAAATTTAGGAACATTTAACCTATTACGTTATGAGAAAGACGAGAACTCAAGCATATATATTAAAGTTTTAGCCACTAGGCTAAGTTGTATTTAGTGTTATTATCATAAATTATTATATTAATAAATGAAATTTTTTCTTACCCGAAGCATAGCCCGAATCTAATAACTAGTACTTTATTGAAATAAATGCAATAACATCATAATAATCAAGTTATTGTGAATGTTTTATCCATAATCCACATAGTCATAAAGGTGTGGATGTCTTATCCATAATCCACAATTCCACATAATCATTAAGGAGTGGATTTCTTTTAAGTGTTTTTTTTTTTTTTAACAAAAGGTTGGAATTAAGTTTCTTGCATGCAATAATAAGTAGCTATACTTTTAACTTTCTAGAGATACTTAGAAACTCATAATTGTTTAACAAGGAATTAGTAAAGTCCAAATAAGTTCAACAATTATGAGTAAAGTGGTATATTAGGTTTGGTTAGTCAAGTTCTATATAATTTCATATTGAATTATATATGAATAAGATCATAGTATATATATATATATATATATAACACCATCGTGATAAATCCATAAAATACATTCCCAAATAATAAGTCATCAAAATATAGTTATTTATAGACAATCCTAAACATATATGATAGAGAAAATATTTAGTATATAGTTTTGCATACATTTGGAATAATTGTGTATAGATTATCCTTATCATTCCAAAATTTCTAACACGGTTAGGACTGAGACTTTGTAACCTCTTCTACATCGATCAATGATATCACTCCAAGATCAACGAATTTTCTCAAATCTAACATTCTAACAATACATATGATGTTTAAGTCCAACAAAGACAAGATTAACAAGAAGCTTCTTCATAATTGGGAATGACAATGAATCTAAGACCTGACTCAAACCCTGTCGGACCCACCCCATTTTTAAGAGTCCGGATCTTTTTTAGACCCTATGTGTCCATGTCAAATCAAGGTTCAAATTTTCCTAGGTCGGATCTAGGTTCATGAATAATGAGGTCGGACTTAGATACACTCCAGATCCAACCCATGGATCCATTTTTTCATAAAATAAATATATAAAATTGCAAAATACAACTTAGGCCCCGTTATTTTGCAATGAGAGAAATTGATCTGAAATGAGAGAAACTGAATTGTAGATAAAAACTAAACTGAATTAAACTAAATTAAACTGAAAATAAGTCCAAAAGAACAGGACCTTACATGCTCACCACCGTAAGTCTCTTTATTCTAAGAAAATTGAAGTTAATGATGCAATGAAGGAGAATTAATAATTAGAATTTTAAAAATAATTACTAATCTACTAAAGTGTATGTATATATGAGAGTACTTATCTAAGCATCTTTAAGGTCATGGAATTTTTATAGTCGTGTATTAAACTTTTGAACTGAAGTAGGTTTAAATAGTAGTCGCGTTAAGCGTTAACTTCGTTATATGAATATAATTTTGAGAAAAAATATATAAATATTAAATGATCAACAGACCATAAAATAATAGAAAAATATCTTAAAACCCCATTTTTAGCTCAGGACCCGCTAGACCCAATAGGTATAGATTTGAGATTTTAGACACAATGGGTTTCAAGCAGATCTGGATCCACATCAAAATATCTAAAACTGGGTCTAGGTGTTGATGAACCCGCCCAAAATCCCGACCCATGGCATCCCCAATCATATTATCATATTATCAGGGTTTTCTGATATGGTCAAATTTGGCCAATTCAGGTTTGATCAAAATATTTATTAATTTGGTTGATTTTCTGTTTTGATCCAAGAAATTATAGTCAACGCCCATATTTTTTTTAATTGAGTTGTTTTTTATGATTCTAATGAATAATGAATTTCAATAATACAACCTTTAGCCGATTAAATTTTAATAAGTCAATGTTTCAATTATTCTTGAATAATGAAACTTTTTTTGGATATTTGCTTTTAATGGATTTGACATGTTTATAATCGGTTTGTTTGGTAAGCCACATTTCCCAACTCGTCAATTTTTTCCTTCCCTTATCTTTATGTCCTTACTCCTCTGGTGAAGAATTAATATTTTAGACGAATTTTAAGTTATTCTGACTCACGAAAAGTAAATAGGATGTAAAATTGTATTATTCAGGAATAATTGAAATATTGTTTTATTAAAAATTAATCAACAAAAAGGTTATATAATTCAAATCGATTATTCCCTATGTTACTCAGACACGGATTGAGTGTATATTCGGACACGGGTGTTCAAGTGTCCGACTCAGCTATTTTATAGAAGTAAGTCAAGTTTTTAGTTTAAAATAAAGTATCCAAATAAAGTGTCATGACACGACATCCCTTTTTGAGATAAATGAAGAACACTGATTACTCTTTTTTACTACTTAAGAAAAAAAAGGAAGAAAACAAACGAACTGTGTGGTCTTGTAGTTGTATGGTTCCACAAATACGTGAGCAAGCATATCCACCCAACCAGCAAAGAAAATCTCCAAGATGGGGCCCAACCCTCCAAACTTATAGTAGCACTGTCAATAATCAATATCGATCTAACCATCACACCTAGTTATTTTTTATTGGCCCACAACTCTACAACTAAAAACTTAGAAAGGCGATTAACTTTTCTAGCCACTCGTTTTCTACTAAACAATTATTGCTTGTGCGAGTACTTTATTTCTTGATTTGTAATTTGTACTAATATCATAATTTTGGTCAAAACTCAAAAGATGTTACTAGATCATAAACATGTATCATGCTTAAAGCATATCAATCTCACATAATTTTTTTATTAGGTGTCAACTTATATTTTCTTCTTTTCACGAGATTTCCTTTTTAGTTTTTATACAACGTTCAACCACCTCTTTATTCCTACTATTTTAGGCTCTTCTCTTTCTAATCTACATCTTACTTTTTTATGGAGCATACATGAAGTGAATAGATGGAGTCTCGATATACATGTGGTCCTATTTGACACTAGCATTTGAGGTAGCGGTTAACGGTTGGACAAGATTGAAACGCTAAAATTATGAGTGTTTGGTAAGGTAGTGGTTGTACTAGCGGGTAGCAGTTGGAGTAGATTATGAGTAGCGATTGTGGAACGTTACTACAACTCTACAAGTAACGTTTGAGATTTAGAGGTAGCGTCTAGCAAATAAACACTACTCCCTCCGTTTTTTTTTTAGATGTAACATATTGACTTTGGGCACTATTCATCCAATACACTTTGACCACTAATTGTTATTTATACATAAGAAAAAATATAGTCATGTGGGATCTTGTTTGATTCGTCATGGTATACACTTTCCAAATATATATTTTTTATAATTTTTACTTTTATACAATTGGAGATATTATCGGTCAAAGTTGTGCCTCGGCAAATGTGAAAAGTCCAATGTTACATCTAAAAAAACGGAGGGAGTATATAATAGCATGAGGTAGAATTATTAACCAATATTTTTTTTGTTTTTTTTCCCTTTTACTGTATATTAATTATTTTATTTTATGGCAATTCAATGTTTGTTTTACAATAGCAGAGATGTAATTTAAATATTTATTTTAAAGATAATATATTTTACAAGTATCTAGTTAAAACTGGTAATATAAATTTTTTGGGGGCTGAATATTTTCTTAGATTTATACATTTTTTTGAGCAGCTATAAAATTTGTATACTCTCTTTTGTGTAACTTCTTTGAAAAAATAAATATTGAATTTAACTATTGAACGAACATATGAAATTGTTTTAGTTCATTTCATTTTAGAATAAATATCATTTACTGTGTTTTATTATTCCAACAGCTACTTTTGTCAAACACTTCTAATTAAACAACTAATTTAATCATTGATCATTGACGGCTACTAGTAGACAGCTAGCAACTACCCCCAATAGCTACAGCTACTAAAAATGCTAGTTTTGCCAAACATTTGTTTTCAACAATCTAACTACTTATATGTCAATCGAGAAAACCAAAAATTACAAACCTAAATATTGACATGGATCAATAAGAGAATAAATAAAAACATTTCATTATAATATGTCAAAAAAAATTATAGATCTAACCTCACAAAAGATATAAGATTCTAACTTTTTTTTAGGGGATATGAGATTTTAACTTACTATTTAGAGAAAGGATAGGTTAGTGGAGTATATGATTAGGTATCTTGTCCATTTTTCTACATAAATCATTAATTCAGCTTAGTTATGAAAATAATAGAGCTTCAATAATTGGGCCAGGTCAAGCATGGAAGATAGTGACGTGTTTGGCGGCAGCTCGTGAATCATGGTGCAATAAAACAAACTTGTAGTAGTATATATTTAGTGTGAAAAGGAGAAAAACAATTAAACTGAAAGATATTTTCTAAGTATATTGTATTGGGTTAAATAAATAAGGGGTGCATGTGTGTTCATAGTAGTATATGATCAAGTACATATCTAATGCTTTATTATTAACTCCATTAATCAATACATTTGACTGACAACCCTTGATTAGTAAGATTTAGTGTTTTTACGTTTAGCTAAGAAAATAAAAATGGTAGCGTACATGTTGGAAAATCTAATCTCAAAGCTTTATTTTGTCACATATCGTGTACTATATATATAGTTTTGTCCAAAAGAAAAGTAATGTTGTATAGAGATTTACATGGTTGACTTGAAACTTTGTAAATTTTTAGGATTTTCTAGAATCTAAAATTTTTAGATTAGGTATATGAACGGTTTAATTATGTAATCGATAGAGTCAGATTTAATCATGTTCTTATCAACGCAATATACCAGTTTTTTTTTTTGACCGGATCAACACAATATACTAGTTGAAACTTGAAAGAAACCACATTTTACTTTAAAAATAAGAACCTTGGAAACTTCTTTTACTAAATTGTTATTTTCAAAAGAATTGTCAAATTGCCGTTTTGTTTGTCTCATATCTAGTTATCAACTTCTAACGCATATTATGTGAGAACTTGTTAATTTTTTTTTTATGTGTCTTATAAAAATATTTTTAATGCATAATGAGATATTCTAATGATCAAATGTGTACGTGAAGAAGAAAGTAAAAGTAAAAGAGCAAAATCTTCTTAGACACATAACAATTTATGGATACTTGTGAAGTTGTGATATAGCTATATAAACCTTCTCATTCAACTTATTAAGTATTTTGCTACCATCATACTTGTGAGTTGTGACTTGTGAATTTGTGATATAGCTATATAAATTCATCCTAGTTCTATATAAACTTAATTTGTCACTCTCACTTTGCACTAAAAATAAAAAAATATGTCACTCTCATTTAGCTCATTCTATCCATATATACTCTTTTTAACGCATCTAAAAAGGAAAAATGTAACATATTCTCTCACTAAATCAACCAAAAAGGTAAATGATCTCCATTCTTTATTTCCTCAATACGTTACAATTAATGAAACTAGTCATTTTTGACACCTTTACTTTTGTAAAAACGACCAAGTCCATAAAATTGTTAGAAATTTTCCTAAATTTCACCAAATAGATACAAACACATATAAATATATACTTAGGTCTGTTCTTCCCAATTTATTTTCAGTAAAGTTCAATTTAGTCAAGCCGTGGACAATACTTTTAATCTCACATGTCAATATTCATTTCAATTCCGCTGTTTTATTCTGAAGAGAACAGGCCTAAATCTCATCTCAAAAGGAATAAAATAATGGAAAACTTAAATACTTGAGTAAAAAGGAGAAAACTCACCATTAGGATCTGAAGTACGTATTGCCATCCATTATTGAACATCACCCCGAAAATGATATACAACACCAAAAAAGAAAATAATTAGCATTGTTTGACTCTTTCATTTTAAACTCATTAAAAAACTTAAATAAATTAAGGTTCATTGCTCATCCTTTTTCATTTCCATACTTCAATTAATCAAAAAAAAATATTATAACTTATTGTGTAATATACGAATATATCTAATTTCAAAGTCATTTTACGTCTTACATAACATTACTTGTAAAATATTAAAATCGAAAACTGACCATAATACCGAACGAGCACGTAGCAGCAATAAAGAAAGTCAAACACGAAAATGGAAGGGAAGTTGAGAAAGAAGTTGTGAAATAAAGAATCACCAACCATTCATCCAATTTTTCTCCGGCTGAAAATGGAACCCACTTCGTTGCCACCTCAACATATCATTAGTCCACGCAAACGAAATACCACTTTCTCCTACTCTTGAAATCTTCTCCGACACGCCTTCTTTTTTCCCTCTAGAAACAACCGCTGGTCCCACCTTCTCCGACGACGCCGTTTCGGTATTCTCCGACGACAATGATACGGGCAGAAGGGCAGGCTGCCCGTTATATATGATCGCCATTAATGATAGTATAAGCATGAAAGACAAGCTGAGTATCGCGATTCCCTTAATGGGCCGTTGGGTTGGGCTTTCGGGTTCCGGTTGGGCTGAAACTGGGTCATTATGGGCCCGGAGGAGGGGCTCATTGTTTTCTAGGTCTGCGAAGGGAGAGAAGTAGGAAGCCATATTTTTCGTCGTTGAAGAAGGAGAGAGAAAGAGAGAGGATAAGAAGAGAGAGAAAGAGGAGAGAGATTTAAATAGATAAAAAAGAAAATGGGGGAAGGTAGTGGAGGTGTTGTCAAGGTTGGATTTGCTAGAGAGATCCTTTGGATGTTCTAAAAAGGGCCCAAAAAGTGTTTGTTTAGTAGTAAAAGAGAAACTCATTTTTCGCATTAAGAAAAGTATTATATAAAGTTCCCAAAAAATTACTGTTGTATCTTGTATATCTAAATAGGATCTTGTTAACAAACTCCTCGGACGTTAGAGCATCTCCAATGGTTTCATATAAAGACATGTTTGTAATTTTTACTAAATATGTAGTTGTAGCTTAATCACTGAAGAGAAGAAAAATAAACCTGCTTGCAAGCAAGTAAGTGTAGCCTAAACAAGCAGTGTAGCTTGAAAAAATAAGAGGGAACACATCCAATTATGATATGCCATGTGGAAACTTTTATTTATTTCTATGTTTTTAAAAAATGACAAGCTAAAAAGTGATGTAGCTTACCATTGGGAGACATTGTAGCTAGCAAACAATGTTGCTTAAAAGGCTGATGTGACAAGTCAAGCTGCAAGGTGAAGATGCTTACCATTGGAGATGATATATTTTCATGAAATGATTTAATTTTGAGACGGATGTCAAAATCATGCATCAATTGGTATAGTAATTAATATTTAAATTCATTTGATATTTTCATTTTTAATTATATTGTCTTACACTGTTACACACGCTCGTTAGATTTTGTCATTCAAATAAACTTTTTGTCTTTTTGTTTGACTTTTTAGATCAATAAATTTTATAAATCTTTTACGGCGAAAGTGTAAATTAGGTTTCAATTAACTCATTTCATTGTATTATAAATTTTGTTTATTTGTCGACAAAAATATTTTTATATATTTTACAAATTTGTTACTAAAGTGGATGTAATCTACTTTGATTGGTAAAATCTTGTAGTAATGTTCCCAAAACTTGAGATCAAATATCATTTAGGAATAATTGTCAAGAATAAGTTAACCTTTGCGTTGACCGCTTTTAACAAGTCAACCTTCGTTTATTCCAGTAGCAAGCAAAGCTTGTACATGAATTAGCTTTTAACAAGTTTTTTTAAATGATAACCTGCAATAGTAGGTTCCAACAGGTAAGTAAAGATCGTTAGATAAGTAAAGACACTGTTTTGCTTTACTTATCTAACGGATCTTTACTTACCTGTTGGACAGGTTACCATTTAAAAAAACTTGTTAAAAGCTAATTCATGTACAAGCTTTACTTGTTACTGGTTGACTTGTTAAAAGCGGTCAACGTAAAGGTTGACTTATTCTTGACAATTTTTCTTATCATTTATTTTAATGCGTTTAGTCTGTTATTAATTATAGTAATTATCAAAAGTGTTTGTTAAATAATATAGGTAATAAAGAATGAGAAAGATAGAATGGATTAACCAGGATTAGAAATGGATTGAGACTTGAATGAGTTAATTGACTAATGAAATTGGTCATATTTAATAAAATATATGATAAATTTTAAAAGTATTAACTATATGTGATAAATAAAAAAATGGTGAGAAGGTATTTTGAGTTGGAACATGCATGATAAATAATGGGAGTGAGAAGATCCATCCGGATCCAATCATGTATGCTGAGTTATAAGTGATGTGGCATGTGAGTGTGGAGCCCATGTCGCACCTCATTTGTAGATTATCCATACATGATGGGAGGTTGATGATAGAAGAAATATGAGAGGACATAGCAAGAGACAAGAGTTTTTTCATCATATTATCAATACTTTATAAATCAATTAATATTTTCTGGTGATCAATTTGCTACTAATTAACTCATACTTCAGCGGGTTCTTTTTGCTTTTTATGATTTAGGTAGACATCATATCATAAATGATTCAGGATAAATTTTTACCGATATATAATCGTAATCCTATGAACTTGTTTGATAAAAAGAGTTTAGCGGGAGTTACTATTAGAGTTTTAATTTTTTGTTTAGCATATTTGACTACTGATTGATAATTTTTTTTAATAAATGTTTGGAAACAATTAAATGATTGCTAAAAGCTCGTTGCCATTTGTTTGTGTAAAACGACATTTATAGACATTTTAATATATTAGTGTAGTATTATTATTAGAGGCAAAAAAAAGTCATTGAACATACTCTTACCTAATCCTCTAAAGAAAAAGCTCTTATTAGGAGCATTTTCCTTTTGAGAGTTTTTATTTCAAAACTCTATTTAAAACTCTCTTCTACCAAACACCCTTTTCAGAGTTTTTGACCAGTCAAAACTCTAAAAGTGGTCCAAAACTCTCTTTTTGCTCCAAACTCTAATTTTCAAACACCTTCTAATGTTTGTCTTTTGCTTACTTTTTACCAGTCAATTTAGCTATATTCTCTCATCATTATATAGAATAAAAATATATATTAGTCTGACAAGATCTTATCAAATTTGTCTCAATATGAGATTTTCAACTATTAACATTTTTATTATTAAAACGAATTTATGAGAATATATAGTAATAATGATTTAACACTTTCTTTGATATTTTTTTCGTAAAGGAAGAGAAAAGAAAGGAAGAGAAAAGAAAAGAAAGGAAAAGAAGAGAAAAGAAGATACCTGTAATTTTCAATATTTGGTATAATTAGTGGATTTAAGAGTTATCAGATGTTTGGTTGTCACTAGTAAAAGAAAGGAAAGGAAGGAAATAAAAAAAACATGGGTAAAAGCTTGTTAACTTTTTTTTCCAATCAGATTCCTCCGATTTTGGAAGGAAAAGAAATCAAGGATTTAGGAGTATTTTTTTTCCTTCCACTTCCTCTCCTTTTCAATCAAACCCCTCTTATTTCTTTTACCAAATATGCGAAAGTTTATTTTTACCTTTCCTTTCCATTCTTTTCCATCTAAATCCTTCCTACCAAACAAAACTTGAAGAAGCCAATTGGGAAACGTAAAAATATGTGGGCAATGAAATTAAAACAGGAGAAGTATGATGATAAATTGATTAATTTTATTAAAGTTTGAAAGATCCCCTCAAAAAAGATTAAAGTTTAAAAGATGTATGGGGTTGTCAAGCTAAAGGACAGGTTTGTCCTCGCCGTCATATTTTAATTTGCTTATTTTCATAAATAATAAGAAAAGTTATGAAAAATTCAGAAAATTTTAGAAAAGTCTAAAAAAGGTTAAAATAAATTTTAGAAGAAACCAAGAAAGTTAAGAGAAAATAAGAAAAAGTTCGAGATAAATCAGAAAAATGTAGAAAAAAGACGATAAGATAATTTAAGAGAAAAGATAAAGAGTAAAATCCTAAAAAATTAGCATGAAACTCATCAATTTTCATACAGTCAAGTTTATCTCAAAGTGGGTATAATCGAGTTCTAAAAATTATACTCCCTCTCTTCCGTATTTTTTTTTTTTTTTTTTGACAAAAGGTAAAATAAAACAAACTAGTATTAGCTTTTCCTTGCTTGTGTAGCAAGCTTATGAGCTAATTTTACTTCTGATCTAGCAACTTTTATACAAGAAACAAACATGAACCCTTCTGCTATTCTCCTAATATCTCTAATGATGGCATCTATGTTTTGATTTGAGCGTTCCTCGTTCCACTAGTAGAAAAAGGTCAATTTGCGTCGCCCCATTTGCGTCGCACAAACACGGAAACGACGCAAAAACAAAATTTGCGTCGCATGCTCACTGGGGTACGACGCAAAAGACAACACACAAGCATCAGGTATGAGTGATGTGCGTCGCATCCTTCCTACCTGCGACGCATACGGACCATATGCGTCGCACCATCATGAAGGTACGACGCACATCGCTTGAAAATAAATGAGGCCTATCTGCAATGTGCGTCGGATGGTATGTAGAGTGCGACGCGGATAATTGGGCCCAATAATATAGACACGCGGATAACTTGTACACTCCTTTTTATTTCCAAACCCTACTTCATTACTTCCTCATATCAGCCGTCATCTCTTCTTTTCTCTCTCCTCCTTCTCTTTTTCCTTCCTCATTAGTTCATTTTCAGTAACTTCTCTCCTTCCTTAAACTTCTCTCTCCTTCTCATTTTTCTTTTTATCCGTTACATTTTTATTTTCATTCTATCATCCCACATTTGTTTTTCTTCGCCGAAAAATCTGCAAGTTCTTCGTCAGATTCGTCAGATTTTTCAAGGTGCTTGTTGGCGGATTCTTCACTCAACCCTAATTTCGCTCAACCATTTTCTCAGTTCAAGTTCTCTTTCACTCAACTCCGTTTTCCGGCCATTCGGACGAACGAACGAACGAACGAACGAAGGGAGACATTCGAAGAAGAGCTGCGAAGAAAGATTTTCCGCGACTACACAGGTTCTTTTTTTTCATTTTTCGATCTGATTCATTTTTTTCAACTACTTGATTTTTCAACTACACTCGAAATCGCGATTTTCGGCGACTACACAATCGCCATTAAACAACTCGATTCCAACTACTCGAAATCGCCTTTTTTTTCATTTTTTAGATTTGATTTTCGATTTTAATTTTCAGATCTAAAAATACGTTTTTTCATTTTTAGATCTAAAAACTAAAAACTTTCTACTGATGACCTTTTGTTTTTTTTTCATTTTTTTCCGTTTAAAAAACACAAGCAGCAGGTGCTTGGTGGTTAACGAAACAGATCGGCAGCAGCAGCCAGGAACATAATGTGGTTTGGTGGTTCATGAAACAGAGCAACGCGCACTAGTGTAGAGCACAGAGTCTTTGTATTTCGTTCCTTAATTCGATTCAGTTAGAACAATCTTGTATTTTCTTGTAATTTCGATTCAAATTTACGTTCCTCATTTCATTCTTGTACTTCTTGTTGTTTCGATTCACATTGTTTCGATTGTATTTCGTTGTTTCGATTCAGATTAATGCAAATCATTATTACTCCCATATTTTGTATATCGATTTTATTGTTGTGGAGTTGTATATCTGTAATTTTATTTTATTGTTGTGGAGTTGTAATTTTAGTATTTTCGTTGTTTCGATTCAGATTAATGCAAACAGAACGTATCCTTATTGATTTTCCAGTCATGAACGTTTCTGTAATTAATTTTCTTTCCCCTCTCAAAAAAATTTTTTTTTTTTAAAAAAAAATACCAATTTGCGTCGCACGTATCCCAAGGTGCGACGCAAATCACTCATCTGCGTCGCACCCAAGGAGATGTGCGACGCACATTACAGCTCTATGTTGGCTGGGCAGACTCATCTGCGTCGCACCGTATATAACGTGCGACGCAAATAGCTACTTAATCTGCGTCGTTTCCACATACGACGCAGATCGGTTCTTAGTCATTTACGTCGAGGGCTTTGGCGTCGTACCAGGGTCCGACGCAAATAGGCGCTTCACATCCGACGCAAATTGCCTTTTCTGTACTAGTGTTCCTTAGCGCTAGAATGACTTCCTGACTATCGGAGCGTATTACTAGCCCTGCTGTTCTCCACGCCATGTCCGAGATCGCCTTGAGAATTGCGTAAGCTTCTGCTTGCGCTGGTGAGTTAGCGAAGATCTTATGCGCTGATTCTTCAGCCGGATCATTATTTGTATTCTTCCAAGCAATTGCTGCTTGCCATTCATTGGAACCCGCTTTCTTCTTTCAAGCTCCATCTACAACTAATGTTTGAACATTTCTTGTAGTTCTGTCTCCTATTGTCCACTCTAACTTACTCGCGCCTTCCTCCCCCTTACTTGATACCCTATTAGCTATAATGTGATTTGAGCTATTTCCTTTCTTTGTTTTCCTGGCTCTTATCGCATGATCCCTGATTATAGACATTATCCTCATCGGGTTTGCCTTATCTCCCTTAAAGGTCACTTCATTTCGGTGAATCCAAATACCCCACAAGGTTGCAATAAAGTCAAGTTCGACACTTCTATCTTCTTCTACCTTCCTCTTTCTGAATAGATTCAAAAAGTTTTTGATCCATTCTTGGAGTTTTAAGTGATTTCCATTCATTGCCACAATTCCCAAAGAGCAACTCCAAATTCTTTGCGAGAGAGGACAGTCCCTGAACAAGTGTTCGAGAGACTCTGATTGTTGCTTGCAAAAGCAACAAATGTTGTTGATATCTTTTATTTTCCTCTTCTCGAGATTGTCAGCAGTTGGAAGAGCTTTATGAAAAATTTTCCATAGAAAAAGCTTCCATTTTGGAAAAATATCCGATTTCCATAATCTGGCCCATGAGTTCGAAGGAGTTACTTGTTCTCTTTGACCCTTGTTGAGGAACCAATACCCGGATTTAGTTGTATATTTCCCAGATTTTGTTTGCGTCCACCCAATCTCATCCTCTATCTCCTGATGGGGGATGTGAGTGGCAAAGATTTCTCGTGCATCACTAGGATTGAAGAGTTCCCATATAACCGACGGTTTCCATTTTTTGTTCTGATCAATAAGGTTCGAGACCCAGGTAAGCTGTTCACGTGACTCATGAAATTCCGGGACTTTAGGCTTGGGTGTAATGTTCACAAGCCACCTATCACTGTCAATTCTTATCGACTTCCCGTTCCCGAGCTTCTTATATAGTCCTTCTTTGAAAGCTTTACTAGCTTGGAAAAGGCTGCGAAAGGCATATGACCCTTTCTTTGGCTCTTCATTGTCCATGACCATTTGAATTGGGTCTTTCTTGTACTTGGCCGTATACGTCTTGTGGATTAGGGAGTCTTTGTTTTTGTGGATTCGCCAAGCTTGGATAAAGAGTAAAGCTTTGTTCACATGAGCCACATTCGAAATTTATGTTGCTCTAGTAGTTCACGTTTCCTCCAATAAATCGGTTTCTTTTCCATGGAAGACGACCACCAGAACTTTAGTAGCAATGAGGTAATATTTCTTGTGGTTTTTACTGGAAGGAGATAAATAGAGATGATGTTAGAGGCTAGAGCGGTGAGGATTGAATTGATTAGGATAAGCTTTCCAGCTGGGGAGAGAGTGTTGAATTTCCAAGTCAGAATTTTGTTGGCAGTTTTTGAAGTAATATCATCGAAGACTGAAGTGGTTCTCCCATCTACTTCCATCGGGCATCCTAAATATGATCCTATTTTATCCTTGTCCTTAACTCCTAGAGGCTTCCTGAGGATCCTTCTGAATTTCGGTGGAGTGTTAGGGCTAAAGATGACATGAGACTTATCGAAATTTATCTTCTCTCCAGATTTCTCACAAAAGGTATTGAGAACATTTTTTATGGCCCAACAGTTTTTGGGGTTGGCTTTGAAGAAGAACAAGGCGTCATCAGCAAAGAATAAGTGTGAAATTTTTGGCCCATTTCTTGCTATTTTTAAACCATTAAGCTCCTTGTTACTTTGCATCTGAGAAAGGTTTCGCGAAAGTACCTCCATACAAAGGATGAAGATATACGAAGAGAGTGGATCTCCTTGTCTGAGACCAACTGATGGTCGAAACACTTTTGATGGTTCTCCATTCACCAATATTGAGTAGGACACTGTAGTAATACATTGCATGATCCATGTTACCCAAATCTCTGGAAAGTTCATCCTTCGCAGCATTATTTCCACAAACTCCCATCTGATCTTATCGTAAGCTTTGCTCAGATCCACTTTTAGTATCCCCGCGAAGTTATTCCCTTTCTTCTTCTTTCTAACCCAATTAGTGATTTCATGAGAGATGAAGCAGTTGTCCGCCATTTGTCTGCCTGGGACAAAGGCATTCTGGAATTCGTCAACTATGTCTCCCATAATCAACTTAAGCCTATTGGAAAGAGTTTTGGCTATAATTTTGTACGAAGAATTACAAAGACTTATAGGTCTGAAGTCTTTCGTATCCTGCAGTCTGTCTTTTTTAGGGATGAGAGTGATGAAGGTTCGATTTTGTTCCTTGAGCAAGAAGCCTGAGGAAAGGAAGGAGTTCACACTCTTGATGACATCTGATCCCACAGTTTCCCAGTTTTGCTGGAAGAAAGCCGGCGGAGTGCCATCCGGACCTGGTGATTTGAGTGGTTTAGGACTGAAACACGCTGCTTTAATTTCATTATTTGAGAAAGGCTTACTAAGCAGATCAATATGGGACTGTGACAACGTAGCAACTGGTAAGAAGAAAGGGTCATCTAACCGGAGTGTTTCTCCACAGTTCCTTCCACATTGATAAGTTTCCTTAAAATTTTCCAAGAATAGTTCTTTTATTTGTGCTTGGTTCGAGGTCCAATTTCCCAGCCCATCCTTAATAGCCTTAATTTCGTTTCTCGCAGCTCTTCCCTTGACACTCTTGTAGAAAAAGGCTGAAGATCTATCTCCCAAATCATCCCATCTGGACTTAGCTCTTTGTCTCCAATAATCAGCCTTTAACTCTATAGAGTTCAATGTATTTGTCCTATATGTATGTTCCTTTTGCGCCTGATCAAAAGACCCAAGACCTTTTTGTTGTTCTGTGAGATTGTTATTGATGTCGACCCAGTTTATGTTGTGTGCCTTCTTAAAGCTAAGGCACCACCCTCTGACACTCCTGAGTGAATTTTGAATTTTCCTTTGGAGAACAAAAGCTGGCGAACCTTCATAAGGTCTCTCCCAATCTTTCTTTACTAGATCGCAAACTTCTGGGTGGTGTAAGCTCCAATTCCTATCTGTTTTTTGTGCAGTTTTCAGTACACATATTTGAACAATAATAACTTGATATTAACATCCAATAAAATTATAAAAATTTAATTTTGTAAAACAACAAACTTAACTAAATCTCACATGACTAGGGATGGCAATGGTGCGGGTCTGGGTCGGGTCCACCTGGACCCAGACCCAAACCCGTTTATTTTTCACAGACCCCGCCCCAGACCCGTTGGGTCTAGATTTTTCAGACCCAAACCCGCTGGGTCTAGCGGGTCCATGGGTCCTTACTGGGTCCTAAATGGGTCCTTCTTAGTTTTAAGTTTTCATCACATTTTTAAATATATTAATTAAAAATTTTCCCCCTAATATATATAGGTTCTTGTATCCATGGTTAAATAATTCTCTAAATAAAATTTTAAGAATTAACTGATAAAATGTTACAACTTATAAAGTTAATGTCTCTCATAAAATTTTAGAGTTTAAGTAAAAAAAAAAATTCTAATATGTAAATGGGTCCGCGGGGCAGGTCTGGATCTAGCATATGTGGACCCGGATCTAGACCCGACCCACGCTCTTCGAGACCCAGACCCGACCCGGACCCATTGGGTCTAAAATTTCTAGACCCAGACCCATATAAATGGGTCGGGTCCTGTCGGGTCTGGGTCGGGTCCAAGACCCATTGTCATCCCTACACATGATTATATTTTATATATATATCAACCAAAATTCACACTCAAGTTTCTTACTCTTCAAATGAAATTTTCCAATAAGTAATAGATGAAGTACATACGTATACAATAGTTATTCTCGTTCTAAAAAATTTAAAATTAGTTTCGAAAATATCATAATTTTTATTTTTGGAACAAAAAAAATCATAAATATATACAATCGTGAGATCTAAATATATATTCTTGTAGTGATTGAATATACAAATTAAAGATTTAAGATATGTTTGTTAGATAAATTTTCAGAGATGAACTGAATAACCCCTCCTTAGTCCTAACTCCTAAGTCATATCGGAGGAAGTAAAAAAAAAAAAAAAAAATTACTTCCTTGTATTATTCAGAACCTAAAGAATAATAAAGGATAAGGCTTTTGGATTGAGTCGACTCTGGAAATTGTATAAGAGAACAATACGTATGGCCAGCAAATTGTTGATGAATTATGCATTCATGTGTCCTACTCGTCCATAAATCTTGAATATAAAAACCAATACTCCTAATACACATGGTTCTATTATTGTAATAGTATGCATTCGATTTTGACGTTGATATTTGACAACTAACTACTACTAGGAGTCTAATTTTTCATATTTTTGGTGGTTAATTCATTTTGAAAAGTCTGGGTTTAGAATGGGTTGTTACTATGTTGACTAATCAAATTTTGAGAGACTGGAAAAGAGAATTTGAATGCAATCAAGATCATGATTCAGTTCATGGTATTAAGTTTTTGAGTTTGTCATATAAGAGATTGTCAACTTTTAAATTAAAATTAGAAATTTTCTCTAGTTATTAAGCCCGGGATATGCCCCGAATAAGAAAATTTTCATTTATTAATTTTGATATGATAGCACTAAATACTACTTGGTCTAGTGGTTAAAACTTTAGTACATGAACTTGAGGTCACAGGATCAAAACCTATACTATGCAATTTCTAATTTTTTTATTGTACATGGATTACATGATCTAGAACTCCCTAGGGAGAGCGCCACGTGGCACTGTTCCTGGTTTACGCACGCCTTTTAATATATTAGTATAGATTAGGCAATGATAAACCCAATAGTGACTAGATTAATTTTTTTTCGGTGACTAGTTTAATCCATTTAATGACTAGGTCTAATTTTATATTAAAATTAGACGGTCTCTTGTAATAATTTTTGTAGGTTTTTAAACTCGGTTTGAAACAAAAAAAAATATTGTGGGTCGATAATGTACTACTCCGTATTTTTTGTAAGGTATTAATTAGAATTTTTAAAAAGGTTTTATTTACTAAAAAGGCATATTGTTTATTATAAAAAATTTTAAATAGGTTTTTATAATAAATTATAATCCAATTTAAATGCTGGATCTAAATTTACTAATTTTTAAACCAAATTACTTTGTCTAAAACAGAATTTAAAATATTTTAAAGAACAAATCCAAAAAGATTAAGGGCCTGTTCGGCAAAAGTAGTTGTTGGGTAGCTGTTGGCTGTTGGTTGTTGGAGTAGCTGTTAGCTGTCGGCTAGTAGCTGTTAGCTCTTAGCTGTGAAATTAGTTGTTTACAATATAAGTGTTCGGTAAAAGTAGCTGTTATGCTTATATATGATAAAAATAACACATTTTTAATTAAAATATTAATTATAATTGTATGATTAATTACTATATGGTTCATACTAGGATGAGAGTTTCCTTATCAGTACACTTAAATACCTCGTTCGTCCCTTCTTTGTTATTAGATGAAGCAATCTACGTATCTAACCTAACCATGAATAATATAAAAATATTAATGAGAATATAATGCACGCCATCTACATATCTAGCAGACATTGAAAAATATAAGCAGAACGAAAACAAGAGAGTTAGTTGATAAAAAAATTATCTTTGATAAAAATGAGAAAGTGGGATTTTTTATCCTTAAAAAGTGGGATTTTTTTTTCTGTTAATCCAGAAATTTTATCCTGAATATATGATATTATATTAATCCCAAATTTTTATCCTTAAAAAGTGAAAGTTTTTCCTTTGAAAAAAAAAAAGAAAAGTAGAAAGCTACTTACAGAAACTGAACGCTATAAAATATAACGTTTGGGAAAAGCTATCCAAAAGCTTATTTGAAACTCCAACAGCTACTCCAACCTCTACTATGACAAACACTCAATTAGTATTTTGACTTAGTCAAAACACTAAAAGCTAATGAAAAAGTTGTTGTCGAACAAGCCCTAAGAACTCCGGCGCAAACTCACGCCAGTCATTGGTATAGTTATCAAAAGTTTGGTCAATTTTATTTCTTCTATCTTCTAATTAATTTAACCTTCTAGATCATATATCTTTGGGGATAATTTATATTTTTCCCTTAAAAACTACTTAATCTTAGTTAAATTTATTTTTCTTTTTTTATTTTATTAAACTCATCTTTTAGTTTTCACGTCCTAATACAACTTTATATAAATAGGCGCCTTCACTCCTCATATTCTCTTAGGCAAAATTTCTTAGGGTGAGATTAAGAAAAAATTAAGGACATATGACTAAGTTAATAAGGCTTAATTAGTTTTAATAAGGATATATTCATAATTTCACACTAAAAAATCTTTACCAAAAATAGAAAAAAGTAAAATGTTGCATTTAATTTAAAATTATCGTTTTTAAAAACTATTGCATTTAATTTGGAATGGAGGAAGTATTGAAAATCAAATTCTATGTTCAGTAATATGTATAAAGAGGTGCATGACTTGCTGGGCTGGGCCTTTAGGTCTTTGTAGCAAGAGATTGTGCTAATATAGTGATCATTATGCATTTATGCAAGTATGTTGTCAGTTTTGTCACCATAGTGCTTGTGAAGTGATAATAATGTGATAACTGATAATAATGGCTATAGTTTGTTTGGCGTCATTAGAACTTTGGTTTGCGTTCTCCATTATTACTAAGAACGAAACATAATTATCTGTATAATCTTGTTAGATTTGATTTAATATATATTATGTAAAAGTTAGGTATTGAAAATGTGAAAACACAAGCAAAATTGTTTGAGTTGTACAAAGACTTGCACCTAACATGACCGATTTAAGTTACGAAGGCGAGTTGTTATATTACATGGGTAATTGTTAAGGCGAATAAGACAAAAGCTCAATTTTTCATGTATAGTAGATGCGCTAGGTAATTCTATACCAATATTTCTTTCTTGCAAATATTTCTTTCTTGCTCAACCAATCCCTCTGAGCAGCGACCTTCGAACCTCAAACGTAAATGAACTATTGGAGATGGCAGAAGCTCAGAAAGACTATGTTTCAGCTAAAGTCACGTTCACGATATTTTGACTCCTTTAGACTATTATGTATTTCTAATCAAATCAAAATAAGTTTGATTATCTTCAAAATACTACTAGTAGTCAAGTATTTCGAGTAAGACCACAAAAAAGAAAAGAACAAAAAAGCACAGTAATGACATTGATATTGATCTATTATTAATAACATCGAAATTACACATAATGATAACCACAACTCTGACATAAAACAGCAGGATCTGTAATATAAAAACCTTGCCCAAAAAAAATGGCTCTTTAAAAACTCGAACAAAATAAACTAACAGTGCCATATTTTCTTCTTATATATCTCGGATCTCCTCATTCTTCCTTCGTTTTCTCAACCACCTTGAGCATGTAGCATGTAGCATGTAGCATGTTGCATGTAGAAATTTCTTTCTGACATAGAACAATAGATATTTCACAAATGAAAAAATTTGCAGCCTAGTTTAAGTTTTACCAGCCTAATAATTACCTATAATATATGGGATTAAATCCATATTCGAAACTGACTACCCTACACTTGGAAGCAAAGGTACTAAACTTATGCTCTAGACGGAAAATTAAGCACCTTCATAAGCTGCTTCTAAATACAAGGGCTTAACACATATACAAGTAAGGGATTTACAAAAAATTGCAGACATAGACTTTTACAGACAAAATTGGTCCCAAAGAAGATGATGATGAAGCGTCTTCCTCGGCGAGCCTTGTACCAAAAACCACTTGTACTTGCACTCCTTTTTGTATGAACCTTCTCATATTGTATATATTTCTGAAAGGTTCTGTTTTTTTCTTGTTTTTTTTTTTAGGATAATCATATATATGTAATGTTAGAATTTACTTTTCTAAATTGTGGTTAAACTAGAGTGAACTCAGCTTCCAAGTCACAAGTTCCTTGAGAAATTCCATGACCTGCAAAAAGAATATATAGTAAAAATTAGTAAGATTCTTGTATATAAATCCATGTCAGGGATTAGCAGAAAAAATCAATTCTAAGGGAGTCGGGGCATTATAGATTTATAGGTATGTTACTTGGACTCGAGTGCATATGGCACACAATTTTTCATGTGCAAGTCTCTAATCAAGTATTTTATGAAAATTTTCCATGATTATGACCTTAACTAAAATGTTGAAGTGTTCATACTCGTGTTGTAATATCGAGGATCTAATATCGGTATTTAAAGTAACATGAAAAGCCCGAGTAACATAGGTTATAAATTATAACATGATCTGGAAATCCCTTGAGATTAGATGACTTCGTATTTTTAACCCTTAATTATATCTGCAATGGAGTTACAATGATGTAAAGTACTCTTATTGCATTAGGCATTACTTACCTCTGATGGTTCCTTCAGGGAGTAGAATGCATGACTTTCTTTGGGAACAGAAGACACCAAAATACCATAACCTCTATTTTCCTCTCTCAGGAACTGCACTTGACAATAATATATGGATTTAGAAAATACTCGTAATCAAACAACTCATATCCTATTCATCTTAAGCACAAATTTACCTTGAATGCATCCTCATCAGTTCTGTCATCCCCAACATAAATTGGAAGCACGTCATCACAGTCATTAAGCCCTGCAGTAAATTTCCATCATCAGGTTAAAAAACATACAGTTGCTGATCCTGATAGTGTTCTTTTTTTTTTTTCTTTTCCTTTTAGTAAAAAACTAATAATTTAGGGAGGGAAGAAGAAGATTCTCACCTAGTGAATCAAGTAAGAATTCCACAGCTTTTCCCTTGTTCCAATCAATCACAGGACGGACCTCTAAAACTTTCCGCCCATGAGTAAGTCGAAGACGCGGGTACTCTTTTAGTATAGCGTAGACACGCAGGGCAATGGTCTTCCAATCCTATCACATTAACATGAAGCATATTTAGCACTAGGAAAAAGAAAAAAGCAAACCAGAAATGCTAGTGATGTGACTTGGGCTTTGTTTGGTTGGATGGATGGGAGAAGAAAAAGAGGAAGGTAAGGTATAGGGAGAAAAATGTGGCATTCCTACCTTTAGAAAGGAAAATAATTTCCATCCTTGGGAGGACTATTTTCCACCCTTTACAAACCAAACAACGGAAAATGAGAAAATAACTATAACAGGAAAATGTTTCCTTCCAACCAAACACTCCCTTGGGGAAAAACTTTTACCTTTTCAGCTACATTGCGGTAATGAACAGAAACACAAAACTTGTTGTTCTCAACCGTCGCACCCTTAATTTCTTTAGTAGTCTCAATAAGGGATGTAAAAATCTGCATTAAATTTGAAAAAATAAAATCATTTTTTTACTATGTAAGAGCAGTGCATGGTTCATCACACGTGTTTAACTAAGAAAAACGATAGCATTACCTCCTCGATCATAGACACAAATTCACTCGCAGGCTGGAAGAGGACAGCTTCCTTACCCTGCAGCAGTTAACAAACAAAATGGAAAGTAGATGTCAGCAATTTCCCTAATGGTCTATCTTTCCCAAACTAAACTCTCCTGGGTTGTTTGCTAAGGTTATGAACATATACCTGCTGCTTGTCAGTTAATTTGACACAGTTAGGGTGGCCGTTAAAACCAGCAGAGCCTTTAGCAGGGCTCATAATATCCATCCCGTGGCTACCAGCATAATAAAGTTCACTCAATCCTACAAATTCATAAACCTGCATGAACAACGCGAGCAGGTTCAGGACATGCCAGCGAAATGCAATAACTGATGGTTAAAAATGCAAGAACTGAAAGAGAGAAATGCAAAAATTACATTCCACAAAAAAAATACGAATACCTTATCACGACTTCTTCCACTGATTATTGCAGTTGGAAACAGCTTGGCAACGTCTTTGACAGCAGAGCGCATCTGAGGAAGATCATTGCCAGTCAATTCAAGGGCTATTTAAAGAAAAGAAATTTTAAAAATTGATATAATGTCTACATCTTGGTAAGTGAAGTAACTAATACTTACATCATCAGACATAAAAGCTAAGTCAGGATTATCTACAATGGGTGACAAAGTTCCATCATAGTCTAAAAACAATGCAAGCCTCTTGCCCTTGGCAAAATGTGTGATTTGCTCGAATGATGTGAGTGCTGATGGATAATTGAGCTGTAAAACGAAAGAAATTCAAAATATTGCATCAAGTAAATAACAATGGACCTAGAGATCAAATGAAAAAGAGATTTACATACCGTCCATGAACGATAAGAAACATCAACATCAGATGAATCTTGATCAGCATTAGTATCGTAAGCAAACTTCTTTGGTGGAGGAGAAGAAGATTTCATGGAATCCAGCCAAGCAGCAGTACGAACATCATCTAAGACACCAGTTTTCTTCCTAGGAATCGACAAGAGCATTCCCGTTGCAAAGAGTGCTCTTTGTGGTTGAGGTGAGTAAGGCAAAATACTAGAATGCATGCTTAGTCTCGACTTTTTGATGGGTGCAGGATCAGCAAGAACAGGAGTTTTAATGTCCATTGGATCCAGTTTTGTAGCAAGTCAAGAGTTTTAAGACAAACTATTTAGAAGGGTTTCAATGAAAAAAGGATTCAAGGAGGGAATAATAAGGTGAAATTCAATCTAAAATAACAAATATATGTTTTATCCAACTGTTTTGTCTATGAAAAACCACTTCTTTAGAGTTTTCTTGTCACTGTTTGGCGGGAAGCAGTCCATCAAGCACAGAGATCCTGGAAACTGATATTGTTTAGTGTGGTTAGCAAAAAAGAAGTATAAAAAAGAATGTTGCTAAAACACAGAAAGGGCAATGAATTATAGTAGCAATTGGTCCCATACCTTCTCATTTCAGAGACAGCAAAAAAACACTGAAATTTGATCTTCAAGGTTAAAAGAAATTTTCAGTTCCTCTGCATCAAACAAGACGAGCAATAAGCAACACTATATTACCAACTAGCTTGAGAACAAAACATCGTGCTATCTTGGAATCACACATCTATTCATGATTGAAGACTAATCACAATGCATGGAATATAAATACTCCCTCCGTCCCAATTTATTTGCTACATTTTGCCATTTAGGGGTGTCTCAATTTATTTGCTACATTTGCAAATATTTCCATATATAGTACATAGGTCCCACACTTTATTTACAAATTTGCCATCACTCCCTCCTTGGTTTTGTAAATGTTTCCATATATAATACATAGGTCCCACAATTTACCTATTTGCTTTTTTGTTAATTTCATTTTTGTCAATGGTCCCCACTCCCTCCTTGGTCTTTGTGAAAAAGTGCTTGTAGTAAATAAATTGAGACGGAGGGAGTAATAGAAATCGAAGACCAAGAGTCCAAGAATCAGTATTTAGAGACCAAATTACAAGTTCAAGCTACGAGACAGGAACATGTGAAGACATGAGGAAACAAGAATCAGAATTTAAAGACATGAGGAAACAAGAATCAGGATTTAAAGACATGACATGTTGCTTCAACAAATAGTAGTACCACTTAGTACAAGCTAAGTAAAGTGAATAGAAAATGAAAAGCGAAATTCCTTTGGAACGTTATCATTGAAATGGAATCAATGAAACTACTATACCATTATGGACTATACAAAGCTTAATAAGCTCAATAGTAGTTTCTAATTCTATATAGTTGAACTTTAGAAGGCTAAAAATAATTGCTTTGACATCAGTCAATTCTCAGTTCCCACATACAGTTCAAATCGTCTTCAACCTAAGCGTGGTCCAACTTGCCTTCCCACTTACAGTTAAAGTCATGATTAACATTAACATCTAGAGGAATATCTAATTGCTACTAATGATAACAACTCAATAATACTCATCAATTAACATGAATTTGTTAAATCCATCTGTCTCCCAATCATATAAATGATTGTTAGCACTTTATCATTATACCAATACCACTATTACCTAATTTGCTAAACCTAGTGGGTACTAAGACCAAAACAAATTGAACTATTACATGGAAATAGTATACTGCTGGCCTTTTTTTAAACAAGACTATCAAATTGCATTCCCCTAATCATTCTTGTACCGCAAATTTGGTAACACTGATCAAATCCATGGAAACTTCATTTCAATTGATTATGAATAAAAGAACAAGAGACACAAACACATGTGAGATCCCTCATCAAAAATCCAAGTTATTGTCTTAACAAAATACGAACTTATGAGTTATGTCCTAAAAGTTGATATGAGCTGGGTTACCCTCCCCACCTATGTTACTCCGACGCCTTCATTTACCTCAAAAATCGGGTGTCATGTCCGACCCGACACTTCACTTGGATACTTTATTTAAAACTAAAAACTTGTCTTTTTTCTACAAAATAGCCGAGTCAGACACATGGAAACCCGTATCCGAGTAGACACTCGATCCGTGTCTGAGCAACATAGCTCCCCACATCAAGTAAACAATGGATATGAGTATATGACCTACAAAAATTCATTCATGACTGTACATCAAAGATGCAAAATTTGGGAAGATTCATTCACACCACATACAAGAAAAGGAAAGGGTGTCATATTTTCACATGACAAAGAAAATAGTGTAGGTCATTCTTTCAGTCATGTGAAAGATCAATGACCTTTGGAAACAATATAAGCTACCATTTAAGGGTAAGGGTCCTACAATTGTAAACCAAATTATATAAAAATTTAAGGGGTAATAGAGTCCTAAAAATAAAAACATGGTATTATCATGAGACGCCAATTGTATTTTAGAAAGGAAGAAATAGATCATCCATGTCAACATCATTTAATTTCTTTCTCATCTTCTCTATTCCCTCTAGTAAATTATAGAAACAAGTGGTCTAAAATGAACGACAATAAGAGGAAAAAGATCAAGAACAAAAACAAACATAAAAAGTTGGCATCAAATGAAACCAAGAAACAGACATGAAGTGGGCCTTTTGTGCTAATATACTAAGAGATGAAAAGGTATACAGCTACTTTGCCTTGGATTTAGTCTCAATATTTGGACAAAAAAGACCCAATCTTTGCAATATGAGAAACCCATTTAGGCATATCTTGTCATTTTCTATGTTACCTTTCCAATTTCATTCCCTTCTGAAAAACTATGAATATTACAACTACAAAAGACCTAGAAAATACCCCCTCCCAAAATGTACAAAATTTCACACATATAGTATAAAATTCAAGCAAAAGATAACCAACTTCCATTAAAATGCCATGTCTGAAAATGTAAACCATGAAAAAACAAGATATACCCACAACAAGAAACAAAAAACCCACAAAATATTCTAAGCAAAAACACCAAAAATGTCAAAAAAAAAACAACTACCCACAAACAGAATCAAACAACCGATATACAAATTTCTTGATAAATTTACAAAAGATCAAAACTTTGCAAATGAAAAAATAAAAACAGAGGATTTTTAGGACAAACCTGAAGTATATTTCCTGGAAGAAAAATGTGCAAGCAAAAAAATATATTGGCAATGCAGCAAATAAATGGAAGGAAGAGAATAGAGAAAGCTTGATTAGTCAAAGCTTTGAAAAGCAAAATAATAGGTGAAGGACAGAAAGAAGCCTAGAGACAAACACAGAGAACGAGAAGCAGCAGAAGCAGAGAAAGACAGAGGAGACGTACACCACCCAAAAATGAAAGAAGAAAGAAAGAGAAAAGAGGAAAAAAGAAGAGAAACACCAATTTTGGAATGGGTTTATATAAGACTTTTTGGAAATCAAGAGTCGTGGTCACCAAGTCAATAACTTGCAACTTTTCTTATTATAAATTTAATTTCCATGGAAATGTACCTAAGTTTTTTTTTTTTATATTTGTATATTCCTTCAACTAACCACCTACCTCTATATGCCCTAATGTCACCAACTGATTTTTTTGGAGTAATATAAAGTCTAATTGAGTGTATTTTTAATACACGTTTTTTTGTTTGTTTTATGGGGTTAAGTTTTTTATTACACCATTTCCTTTGCAAGTACATTGTGGACTAATTGATGGGTATGGTTTTGTAGGTTGGAAATAATGTTTTGTTTTTTTTATTTAAAATACGTTCGATCTCACTATCATTATCTAAAATTTTATTTAGAGATCTTAAAAGCTATATATATATATATATATATATATATATATATATATATATATATTTTGAGGAAAATCTTAAAACATATATGATATACTTTATAGTTTTCATCCATTCTTTTTTAATTGCAACGATTTCTTATTCAGAAATTTCACATTAATTGCAACGTAATTTTATTTGGTAATATCTTCTTCCTACATCTATTCTATCACGTGGGTCCCACTTATTATTTATCTCTTTCTACGTGATTTTCTTACAAAATGTGTCAAAAAGTGATATTTCGATAATAATGGAGTGGAGGAAATATGTTTTGTCTTAGGATATGATCCTTTTTTGAGGAAAATATATGATGTATCTAATCCCATAATAAACTTAACATTGTTCACACTTATACTAATCATGTGTTATTTTAATGTCAAAAACAACTTCTAAGAACCTGCAATTGATATCAATAATTAATCATATATCAGCTAATTAGGAGTTTGAATTGTGTTTTTATTCGGTGGACTTGGATTTTATGACATGTTGATGGGTGACCTTTGAAGTGAAGGAAAATGATGAGCAATGATAAATGTCTAACAGTTAGACATTTATAAACATCTAATAGTCATGTGGCAGTATACAATTGGGTGTAAGGAAATTTGGATGAAGTCACATGTCATGATGTTGTTTGTCGAAAAAATATTACTTTTGTAATTTTGAAATTTTTATATCTCAAATAATATGTTTTAAAAAAATAAAAAATATATCATATTCATATATTTTTATTCTCTACAAATAGACATTTATTTTGATATAATTTCATCACATTTTTATTTTACCCTACTCTAACCATTATTTAGATTTGTTAAAAATCAACACAAACACTATTTGTTTATACACAAACACTATATGTTGTGTACAGAAACAATATATGTTATGTACACAAATACTATTTGTTATACGCACAAAAAACTATATGTTTATCATGAAATTCACATATATCTCAAAAATATATTTTAAAATATAAAAATATAAAAATATTCATATATTTTTATTCTCTGCAAATAAACATCCATTTTGATATAATTTCTTCATATTTTTATTTTACCAATATTCATATATTTTTGTTACCTACACAACATATATTGTTTATGTACACACATATAATGTTTGTGTATAAACAAATAGTGTTTGTGTATACACAAATAGTATTTATGTTGATTTTCACAAATCTAAATAATTATTAGAGCAGAGTAAAATAAAATAGTAATGAAATTATATCAAAATAGATGTCTATTTGTAGAGAATAAAAATATATAAATATTGATATATTTTTTATTTTTTTGAAATATACATTTTGAGATATACAAGTTTCAGAATTGCAAAATGAATATTTTTTTGGACAACAATATCATGACATGTGGCTTTCTCCGAATCCTTAGTAACTAAGTGAAAGGACCAAAATACCCTGTGTTAGATGTTTTCGCATGTTTAACGGTTAGACATTTATTATTGCTTGAAAATGATAGGTAAGAAACTCAACTTCTAAGAACCTGCAATTGATATACTAATATTTATATGATAAATAATTGAAGAGTTGGTGTGCCAATTACATCAATCAAGATTATGTTATGTTTTTGATAAATTATTTTAATGTATTTAAATTACAAATATATTAACATTTACTCTTATAGCAACTATCTATACAAATTTATTGTAAATTATTCCTATCAAAAGAACGATGTCAGGTGGCATTTTTTTCAAACTTTTGTACACAGGTTTATAACGTCATTTTAAAATATTAACAATGTATAGTTACTAGGATTTGAATACATGATTTGAAATGAAATGCAAGAATTTAACTTAATAAGCCACTATAATTTCAATGCTTAATATTTCAAAATAAAATATAATAAAGTCTTATAATTATATGTAATTATTAAGACATAGACAACTTTTTTTTTATCTCTAACACTTTTATTAAGTAATGGCACTCTATTACCCTTATTCCATTGAAATTGTTATTTTTATCCCTACTTCCTTTCGAAGTTTTTTAATGTCATAACGTCCATTTTTCAATTTTGCACTAGACAAAATATTTAGAAAGCTAATAAAATCAATTATGAAATTTATAGATAGTAATATGTTGTTGCCTAATATATATACACATCCCTTTAATTTTAGGGACATAAGGATCTCATTTCATTTTTAAAATAGGGCATCTAAAAATTTCAAGACAACTTTGCCTTTATATAGGCTTGAATGTAAATAAGGGCAATATGCAAAAAAAAAAAAAAAGCAATTAATTAAGTCATTGTCGGACTTCCTAACAATGTTTTGAGCGAACCTCAACTCTTTAAGCAAGCAAATTAAACCAAACGTTTGTTTGAGCTTGGACCACTTAACAATGGTTGGAAGATTTTCTAAGGTATATTAACATTTCATAGTTTTATTCTATTCTATAGTTTTTCTACTTTTAAAACATTTATTTTCAGTAAATTATTCATATCTTTCATTATTATATATAATATATACAAATTAAAGACTAAAAGCAGTTTAATATTTACATTTTTATTAACATACATAAAGTGTTTTTTATATATATGTGGTCAAAAATGATGGTAATATCAATGATTTGATAGATTATTTTATGAAGATTGTGAAAAAAAAAAAAAATTGTCAATTTAATGCTTATCATCTCCAAATACATAATTTTCTTCATAAAGTGTTACTATTATCTAGGTTCTCTATTTTTCTAAGTTCTACCTATTTTAATAAAATCATGATAGCTAGCTAGGTTTGTTCCGAACTTTCAATGTAATTTCTATAATTCTTTTTATAACATGCAATGAAACATTTAACGGTAAAACTGATGCATAAAAGACTCTGTATAATGAAGGTATATAAAACTTAGAAAAATACAGGTTGTATAACCATAATAGACTTGGCAATATAAATTATTTAGAGAAGAAACAATCCAACTATATAGTTTTTTAACTAATGAATATCTATAGATATTAGATAGCACCTCAAGCAACTCATTTTTTTTTTTTTTTTTTGATTGGGAAATTAAGTAAGCCCAAAGGCTAGTGCTCTATCACATGAGCTAGCTCCTCATCCTTACCTCAAGCAACTCATGTCTCCACGTTAACATGCCTATGCTATGGCTATATTTCATTTGTTAGTTTGTTATTTCATTGAATGCGACAATTAACTAACATTACGTTTCAAAATTTTAACCAAACACAATTGTTTCTTAAATAAATCAAAATTTTGGAATATTCCAACCAAACATGCTATTATGAAGCATTTTGCATGCCATTCATATAGAAAAAGGAATATATTTATGTCACTCATTGTAATCTCTTCTTGTATTCATCTCGACTAACTACTACTATTAGTTCTCAACCAAAATATGCAAATCTATTGTTATTTACTATTGCTATAATGCTATCTACTTAAAAGACTTCCAAAATTTTGTTATCCAAACAATATAATTTCTCTTTTTTTGCTCATATATATATGATATATTATAAAAAGACTACATTTATATATCCATTCATTAATAAGTTTAATACAAAACACTTCCTCCACTTCTCAATAAGTGCATCACTTTTCTTCTTTAAAATAGTTACAATAAGTGCAATCAAGTTAAAAATAGTTAGAAAGAAGTTCAATATTATTTCATATATGCTACTAAAAAGCAAGAGAGGACCACTACTTTTTTGTTTATGCGTTTCTATTACCTTATTTTACTGTGTAACATTCTTTTTCTCGCTACATTACTTGGCATTCCCCATACTTTATGTATTATGCACTTTTTGAAAAAACGAAGAAAGTTGTAATAACGGTAAATAGACTCAAAATGATACAAATTGTCAAGGAAACTAGAATAATCAAAATGATACAAATTGTCAAGGAAACTAGAATAAAATAAATTTAGAACTCTTTTTTCACCTTAATGGACTACCGACTACTTCATTTTTTTATCTTTCTCACTTACAATATCGTTACTATTCGTAATTAAATAAAATTAAATATTCTAAATTCTTCTATGTGTTTAAGAAAAAATATAGCAATGTGAAATCTTATTTAATTCATCTCAATGAGTATTTTATTAATATTCAATCGTTATAATTTGTCCTCCATTTCATATCACTCGCTACACTTCTCAATTCACGAACTTCTGGGCAATTTTTGGAGAAGAGATGGAGAGTGTAAAAAGAAAAGGAACCTATGTGAGAGGAGAGAGATAGAGAGAGTTTATTGCCCAAAAAAAGTGTAGCAAGTAATGTAAAACTTCGCACATAAAGGCTCTGTTTGGTAGGATGTAAAACGTTTTCCTGAAAAATTGTTTTCCTCTATTTTTAATTTTACATTGTTTGGTTTGCAAAGGGGTGTAAAACCATTTTCCCTAATAGTAAAAGTGTTCTCCTAATGATGGAAAACCATTTTCCTTTCAAAATGAAGGGAAAAGTGTTTTCCTGCATTTACTTATCTCTCTTGCACACTTCCCTCACTACCTCCTTACTTTCATTTTTTTCATTTTCCTTTCGTTTCATCATTTTTCTTACATGGAACAAAACAACAGAAAACTAACTTTGGAATTGTTTTTTCCATGAAAATCATTTTACACCGAAAATGTTTTACACCCAATCAAACGAAGTCAAAGTGTAGCGACTAGCGAATATTATGAAACGGGAAAGTATCTAGTACTCCCTCCGTCCCATAATATAGTGCCTATTTCATTTTTGGTGGTCAAACTTTAAAATCTTTGACCGAATATTCTCATTTGTATATATAAAAAAACATATTCATGTAGGATCTTGTTAGATTCGTCTCAATGTGTAGTTTCATAATATCAACTTTTTATATTTTTTATTAATAAGGAATTGAAGATATTAAAGGTCAAAGTTACGTTTTGGAGACCGTGAAAAAATAAACAAACACTATATTATGGGACGGAGGGAGTATTAAATTAATACTCTGGTGACGCACAATTAGTGGTGTCAAAACAGGTTAGTAAACAGGTTCTGGGTATACCCACGGCGAATCAGGTCATACCCGGACAGGTCAAGATTCTGATTGTCAGTGCCCCAGGTCATGACTGGTCAGGTTTTGTTCAACTGGGTCGAACACATTTGAATCATTGAATTCCGGGGTGCTGGACAGGTCTGAACGTTCCGTTTACAAGTCGATCCATTCTCGGGTATAATTGCCCTTTCACATTTTTTTTAGCCGAGTTTGCGAAGATCGTATTTAGGTTCCATGTGCGGTTGAGTTAAGTGAAATGTACTCGGGTTGAATTAGTAATGATCATACTCATCTTAGTTCGATCATTGTGAAACATCGGGTCCATTCGCTGTTGAACGCCAATTCAACTTCGGGTAACTTTTAATCGGGTCATCTTGATTTTGTTATGTATTTTGTAAATGAATCATATTAATAAAAGTATTAAGATCGATATATATATATATATATATATATATATATATATATATATATATATAATATAATAGATATATATATATGTGTGTGTGTGTGTGTGTGTGTGTGTGTGTGTGTGTGTGTGTGTGTGTGTGTGTGTGCGAAAAATCAATAAAAACACTATATTGATTATCGTGATGTTAGTGTATTCTCTTAGTCAACTCTTATTTCGACTAATCAACTGCGTAAAACCATCCTAATGAGTAAAGGAGTAGAAGCGACTCTTCATATGTTTTAATATTATATATCATAATTCATAACCAACGACAATAATAACGAGTACAAGATCAGTTCCAAATTTCATATAAAGTATTTATTATTATTATTTAAGTTAATCACCTTTACGTGTAATGCATTTTGAAACTAAAAATTTTACTTAAATGACTTGAAGTTAATCGTCTTTAAGTTAAAGTCATTATGAAACTTCATCTAATTTGATGGAAAGATGTTTTTATTGAATGAGATTAATGTGTCAATGTAAGTCGATAAGCTTATTATTCAATAAAACAATACTCTGTTTAAGTTAATCGTCATTAAACTATATATTCATTTTGAAACACAAAATATCTACTTGAATCAAAATAAGTTATTATGAAATAGTAGCAATAATATTGATAATAATAATGATAATAATAACAACAAAGATTATAATATATAGTAACGATATTAATTATCAATTATCATTGCTAATTTTTTTATTATTGAATATAAAAATCGAAATCTCCATCAAATTTTGATAACGAAATAAAAAGTAAAATTGATAGATTTTGAGTCTAATATCTCATCTCATATATTGATCAAATTGATAGACACGTGAAATCCAATAAAAAAAAACCACTCTATCCTAACCATTGACCGAATCAAATCTATGGCTAAAACCTCACTAATACACCTACACACGGATGACTATTCTCAGCCACTGGATACAAAATTACAAACTCAAATCAACGATCAATTTCAATCCCCTTTCTCCATATATAAACGTTGTTCCCTTATCTAAACCCTAAACTAACTCTTATATTTTTCTTCCGCCTCTTTTTTGGACTGCCCATTAGAGAGAGAGAGGAGGCTCGAAAGGCCGAAGGGGAGGAAGTTAGCAGTGCTGAAGGATAAGGGTGGGCGGTTGTTAGACGGCGGTAGGTGGTGCTGCTGTGTTTGTTGCATAGTTTGCTGCATAGAGAAAACTTCTCCACTGCAGGAATATCATACTATTTTGGGCTAACCAGTTGTGACCCATCTCGTCTAAAACCCTTAATCTCGTAAATTTTACATTTCAGAAATTATCACAAAATGTTTTTAGTATGCTACTTGAACCCAGTTCATAAGTGACCCTGAAATTCAAGAATTTTGAGAAAAGTTTGCACCTTTTGTTCTTAAAAAATGATGGCGTGGTACAACAATTCAAAGGTTTTCTACAATGCTTTAAAAAAACAGCTCCAGTTCCAGAACATTTGGTACTATTCCAAGAGTTCATCCAAATTCCTCATCTTTGTTTTAAAATCAATCTAATAAGTGTAGTGGGTTATTTGGGTCTGCAAAATCTGGGTATTTTAATGGCTCTGCAAAATCTAGTTAATTCATGTTAACTAGTTGTGGTGGTGGTTGTCGGTGGCCAAAGAAAACAGAGAAAATAAAGATTGAATTTTTGCTTCCAATTCTCCTAATTGATTTTATTTTCTGAGTTTTGTTTGTTGATTTGTGATTAAATTTCGAACTCAAACTCTCTTATTTATAGTTGAATAGATTATTTTCAGATTTAAAAATTCTCCAAACCATTAGCATTCATGAATTTCAAGAAAACAAGAAGCTAGCTTTTCTATTGTTTTTCTGTTAAGTGTGATTGAGAGAGTAAAATTTCAATGGATTTCTAGAAGATTAAGTATACTGAGTTGGAATAGGTGGTTGTTGTTGAGCAACATCCATCGAGGAGGAAGATGGAGTTATTTTCTTTTTATTTTTGTTTTTGTTTTTCTGATTTGGAGATCTTGGTGTTGAGCTAATTCAGCTTATGAGTTTGGGCTCATGGACTTGGACAAAGGTGCCATCAGAATTTGTTGTTATCATATCCAAATTACTACAAATTTGACTACAAAATTTTAGTATTTTGATTTATAAACTTCATTATCAATAATTTATTTAATAAAATATTTAATACCTTTTTCACATAACTTAGAAATCCAAATATAATAAAAATTAACTTAGTGATTTTGGTTGACTTGTAAAAATAATTGACTTGTGAATTTGAGTATGATTTAATCTAAATAATAATAAATTAACTTGGTTACAAAACAATTTTGGTTGAGTTAAGTTCGGTTTTTAATTGAAATTTGTCAAGTTTAACTCAATTTTTTTTTCATTTAGTTTTAATAAAAATAATTTACAATAATTGAATTTTAATAATTTTATGGTGTTTAGTTGTCCAAATTGGTTGGTTTGAAAAATTGAATCAAATAAGGCCGATCTTATTTTATTTAGTTAACATGAATTAAGAGAGTAATGTTACAAATAATTCAAAAATAAATGAAATAAAAATATAAACCAATACATGATATTGAAAGTGTAACCCTCAAATGGTTAGGTTGAATGTAATTTAATTTTTTATTTAATTAATTATTAAATGTAAGCAAATTTATAAATTAACATATTTAAATAATTTTGTAGATATAAAAAAAATAATTGAATTTTTATAATATCTTGTTGATTACGGTCGGGTTCGGGTTTGAGAGCAGGTCTGTCTGAACAGGTCATGATATAATCTTGCCGGGTGCCGGTCAGGTTTCGGTCAGGTCTGGAGACTGACCCTCCCAGGTCGAACCAGGTTCAATTCAGGTCAGAATCAGGTTGATCCAGCGGTCAGATCTGTTTCTAACACCATTACGCACAATACAGATAGGAAAAGATAAAAAAAAGACAGCACGTAGTAACTACCATCTAAACGGGAAGAGAAACCGTTGAAACGGACAAGTGGGTCCCAATAGAAAAAGAAAAGAAAAGACACATGTCATTGTGACTATTGCGCGTATTGACACGTGGGACCGTGTCAATCTGACGTGTCCACGTTGGTTGGTGGGCCTAAACACGTCCTATCGTTGACAGCTGTTTCGTGTTAAGTGAACGTCGGTGACAGTCGAGTAAAACCATTAGGACGGCTGAGATTATTCCACGTGGTCGAATCACACCCCTTAAACAAACGTGCGAATTTGTAGGACCCACAATCTGGAAAGAGTGTGCAGCTTTTCCTTGAAATCCGTGCAATCGCGGAACCCACTAGCCGAGCTGGCTACACGACTGCTTGTTTTACATGGTCAAATCTGGAGGTTGACAAGACAAACATATCAACCTTTTTTGGCATCATTTTTATTACTTTCATCTTTACTGTAAGTAGGTCAAACTTTTTTACTCATTCTTCTCAAAATTATGATACTGTGACTTTTTGTACTATTTATGTATTATTGTTTGACAATAAGAAACAGATATAGGTATGTGAGATCTTGTTAGATTCGTCTCACTATATACTTTTAGAATATTAACTTTTTATGATTTTTACATTTAGCGAATTAGAGATATTAATAATTAAAGTTATGCGTTGAAAGCGTGTCTGAAGAAAAGCATCAAGTCTTGTAACAGAGGAGGTACTTCACCGTTTTAAATAAATGAATCACTTATCATGTTAGGTCGTTTCAGAATAAACGAAACTTTACTATATTTGATATTTATTTCTCTATATATCTTTCATCATCACATGAGTCATTCTCTTTCTTTCTCTCTATCTCTCTCTTCTCATAAATCTCTGTGACAATACCTTACATTTCATTTAAAACATAAGGAATGAATACTTAAATTCTTATGACTCATTTGGTTACTGTTGGAACTTAATTCTCATGGGAAGTCTTATTTTAGGGAAAGTAAACTCCTTTGTCTATTTCCTAGAAAGTGGCTTTGGGTGTTTGATTGAGCATAAGAATTTGTATGTAATTGACACAGGATTTTCTAATCACCAGGGGGTGGTTGGTGATTAATTTCCTACACTTCATAAGAATTTTTACTTCCCATGAATTCTCTATTTCTTGCATACCAAACAACTACCATATTTTGTCCTTCCTAGGAAATCCAAATTCCAGTGAAATTTGAGGTGAATCAAACGACCTCTTAAAAAGTTATGTATTTAATTCATACTACTCACCCCTCAATCTTTTTTATTTGCTACATTTCAATATATGAATATCCTTTTTTATTTGATAATTATGGCCTACCAAAAAGTGTCACTATTCTCCTTTTTTGGTTATTTTTCTACCTATAACACTCAAATATTTGTCATTTTCGCATAAAATCATGGTCCCAGCCACATATTTTTTCCTTCTCTAAATACTTGATCCCAAACAATGTAGCAAGTAAGACGGAGAGAATTATTTTCTAAAATGATCCTTCTTTTACACCTCCGTTTCAAATAACCCCAAATCTATAAACTATAATTATATTTAACAATTTTTAAGACGATGTTACAGGTTAAAACTCTTTTATGTACCATTTCCCTCATTTTCTTTCAAATATACCATTTATATAACCTTTTATTACAGATATAAATGTTTTTAGAAAAAAGTAAAAAAGAGAAACATAAGAAACTCTAATATATATGTAGATTGAATTTTCAAAAAAAATATATGAGTTGCATAGGATAGTCATATAGATTATGGATTTTTCTAATTTATGTCATAAGGCATATAATAGGTTAAGAATTGCAAGATTTCATTAAAAAAATATAAATAACAAGATTATGTTTTGAGATAACAAATAATGATGGATACTTAAAATAGAGATAGGCATGTAAGATTTTTTTATATTGGTTGAGTTTGAAATGAATTTTTGTTATATGATGATATTTTATATAAGATCTTTGATGCTATTAACCTATGTCTTGTGGTATAGGTTAGAAAGACCTCTAAATTATTCATTATTTACCTATGCAATGCATGTGGTTTATAAAATCACTAATTTTATGACAATTTTCAAGTTCGATATTACTTGAGGCAGCCAATCAAATCAAGAAATATTATCATGTTGATATTTTCGAAAATTTTCAACGTGTATGTTCAAATTATCGAATTCGATAATACTCACAATTAGGTAATTAAAGATATATTTATCTGGTAGTATATATTATGAAAGAAAGCAGCAACAACAACAAGACATAGGGGATATTTATAAATACATAATCAATGTTTATAGTTTAAAATTCTAAATATTATTTTTTGTGTGTTTTCTCCACCTTGTAAAAACACAGCATGGTAGGAACACTTCCCTAACATCTTGCTCTAGGATCCTCATACGTACTTTAGTTAGGAGTTTAGGACTTTCAAGAATCAAGATGTTATTTTATTGCAATAAGTCCGGCGCTTATTATTATCTTTACAGCTTTACTAATTTACTATAGCATTGAATCAAAGTTGTTTCACAACTAGGTTCATACACTAACTTGCAACATATATAATTAATTGAGCCGTCATATATGATTATGATATGGTTCATTACTTTTGAGTTTTGAGAGCGTGCTACCTTTGTTATTTGTTTTTCATTTGAATGAACTGTTTTTTATTTATGCAAAACTGTTATTTTCGTTGCTTTGAAAAAGGATGAAAAAGTCACACCTATCACTAGAAAGTTCCGTGAAAGCCAGCAATTCAAGACTGGTAATTTGGTCAATAGTCTAGAATGAACATAGTTAATGTTAGATTTGTTCAACACAATATAATGTCTTTATTTTTTATTAATTGGTAACTTCACCACCCCACTTCTCAAACTCCTCTATATTTTTTAACATAATAATATTTGTAACTTGTTTAGTAGAATGAACACATGCTATCCATGATCTTGATTTTCTTCTTCTTTTCTTAGTCGCCTCTTAAAGAAGTCTTTAACTCTTTAATTTGCGAGCATGAAGCACGCCCCATGACGGCATGATCGACGTATACTATCAATGTATGTTGTTGACCATAGAGAACGAAGGCATCTATTAGTTTTGATATTTAAACTATTTGATCAAATCTATTGTATACGTCTCACTTATATCATAACTGAGGTCACATATATGATATACTACGAGTGAATGTTTGAAAAAAAGACACATCCAATTCAAGATGTACGTACGAGTCAAAACCATAAATTATATTGATTGTTATAACTCATATGTTTGACACGGAAAATAAAAATATTGACATAAAATATAACGCCATATTCATAGATACATCTTTCTGTTTCATACTCTCATTCATCTCTAATTATAGCTCTTGGGTCTAGGCCGGTTTAGTGTGATTAGTTACCCTCTTGCCTCGTCATGTCATTTCTATTACAGTTATGGCTCATTTATTTGATTTTCTAACTATTAACTTTGTGGTCTTGTAATTATTGGGGATGTATACCGCCTTCTACATGAAGTATCATGTCTCTTACATATGAACTTCATATTAATTGATTTCCCAAAAACAAACATATATATGATTATGCTGATGTGCGCGTACTAGACAACATGTCACTGCTTAATATATTATTTTGTAGAAATCATATCAAGGTTTCATGCTTTCATTCAGAGAGAAATTTACAGAAAGATTATTAAGGAACATTGAGAGAGAAATCTATTATTCAGTTCAACTAACTCGGTTATTCAGTTCAAATATCTCTATTTATACTAATTGACTAACCACTATTGCTGATTAGGAAAATATATTTACAAAATATATAAATAAAAGTTTATACTCCTCCCATCAAGCCAGACTTGTGAAACAAGACCAATTGCAATCTTGGAACAAAGCAAATGATGTTGAGGAGAAGGCGGAGATTTGGTGAGCAAATCAACCAATTGAGCAGCACTGGTGACATGGGCAGTTTCAAGAAAACCCGCTTCTACTTGTTCCTTGACATAATGCATATCCCATTTAATATGTTTTGTTTTCTCACAAAATTTGGGATTTTGAGCAAGATGTTCAGCTGAAGTGTTGTCACGGTACATAGTAATAGGAAGTTGTGGAATGACTTGAAGATCTTGTAATAAACCATGAAGCCAAACCAACTCACTAGCTGTGGAGGACATGTTCTTGTATTTTGCTTTAGCAGAGGATTTGCTGACTGTTGTCTGCTTCTTAGTCTTCTAGGAGACCAAGTTATTGCCAAGAAACACATCATAAGCACTTAATGACCTACTGCTTAACTGATAAGCACTCCGGTAAGAGTTACTGTAAGCAGAAATGTCAAGGTTGTTGTGTGGAGAATAAAATAAGCCATAATCCTTAGTAACTTGTAGATACTTTACAATATGTAAGGCAACTCTCAAGTGAGAACACGAGGTTGATGGATGAACTGACTAAGATGTTGCACAGGTTACGAAAGATCATGCCTAGTTAGAACCAAGTATAGAAGTCTACCAACCAATCTTCTATAGACATCAGGCTCATCAAGAATATCACCTATTTCTGTTGAAAGTTTCAAACTAGTAGGTAAAGGAGCAGGAGAAGATTCACAACCTTCCATTCCACAATGAATGATAATGTCTTTGATATGCTTTTTCTGAGATAATAGAACACCATTTGAGTTTATGGATATTTCAATTCCCAAAAAGTAATTCCGTTTGCCAAGATCCTTGATGATAAAAGCATTATCATGAGATCGATCTTTTAACATCATCAATTTGAAGCATACTTGTACCAGTCATTAGCATGTCATCAACATAAACTAATTAAGATAGCCAAAAATTGACCATCTAATAGTCTAGTAAACAAGGAATAATCTTGCTTAGACTGAATAAAACCTAAGCTTCTAAGAAACTTACTCAATTCTTTGTTCAATTGTCTAGAAGCTTGTTTTAGTTCATAAATGGAATTTTTCAGCTTGCAAACTTGACCATCGCAAGCCTTAGTATAGCCAGCAGGAGGAAGCATATACACTTCTTCATCCAGAAATTCATGTAAAGAAGCATTGTTCACATGAAGTTGACACAATGGCCAACCATGAACAATAGCAACAATAATTAGAACTCTTACAGTTGCTAATTTGGCAACTGTTGCAAATATTTGTGTAAATATTCCCCCCTCAATTCGCTGGTAATCAATAGTATCTAAACGAGTTTTATGTCTCTCAATGCTACCATCATGCTTCAGTTTTGTTTTATATACCCAATTTGAACCAATGGCTTGTTTACATTTAGGAAGTAATATAATGTTAACTCCCAAGTATCGTTGGCCTCCAAAGCTGCTAGTTCTTTATCCATTGCCACAATCCAATCAAGATTATTTTTAGCTTGATTGTAAAATTTTGGTTCAACAACATGTTGTGAATTAACTGTAAAAGAGGCAGATTCACTACAAGAAGATTGTAGGTGTGATTTTTGTTAGGAATATAAGTGGAAACAAAATATGTAAGTTTAGTGAAGGGTTTAATTTTCTGTGATAGGTTCTTGGAGGGTTTGTGTAGGTTTAAAAATAGGAGAGGCTAAAGAATTAATGGGAGAAACATATATAGGAGAAGAAATATGATGAGAATCATGAGAAATAGAAGGACTATTATGTGGAGAATGAGAAAAAATGGATTAATTCAAGGAAGAATCTGATAATTCAAAGAATTATGTGTGGAGCTATGATCAGAAGAATAATGAGTAATAGGAACAGAGCATTCTTCAGAATTTGTTCCAAAGTTAACAAGAGGAATATGAATAGAAGAGTTAGAAGACATGGAAGAGGTAGGATATGGAAATATTGTCTCAAATAATATGACATCTCTGGACACAAAAGTAGTGTTAGTGTTAAAATCATACAATTTGTAAACCTTTTGACCATATTGATACCCCAATAAAATACATTTTCTTGCTCTTGTATCAAATTTGTCTAGTGTTCATGTTATAAGCAAAACATAAACATCCAAACACTCTCAGATTACTATAAAAAGGAGGTTTTTTTGGACAAAATTTCATAAGGAGCTTTCGAATTCAACAGCTTGATAGGAAGTTTGTTAATAATATGTGCAACAGTGAACAAACTGTCTCCCTAAAATTTCTTAGGAAGTCTAGCTTGAAATCTTAAATCTATCAATGGCTAATAGATGCTTGTGTTTCTTCTCAACTCGACCATTCTGTTGAGGCACATGAGGAACACTCCTCTGATGGAAAATATATACCCCTTTCAGCAAACATACTTAAGCATTCTTTCTTTATCAATTCAATCCCATTATCAGATCTGATACTTTTCACCTTAACATGAAACTAAGTTTCTACTAAGATTATAAAATCAGCAACAACTTTAGATTCTTGAAGCTTGTTATGTATCAAGAATGTCTAAACAACCCTACTATAATCATCCAATATAGTAAGGAAATAAGATGCACCATTAAGAGCAGCTACTTTATATAAACTCCACAAGTCAATATGCACTAATGCAAGTAGCTTTGCTTATGTTGACAGAAAATCGCAATTTCTCATGTTTACTATGTATGCAAACAGAAAAGTTGTATTCTTTCAATTCCTTGCAATTACAAATTTCTATATGTTGCATTTTAGATAAGAAAACATGTCCTAAACGAGCATGAATCAATTCTAAAGTAGGTTCAACAACACATTTATTCTTAGTGCTAGTAGCAGTTCTAGCAGCTAATACTTGAGCATCAACAACCAACTCAATTACAGCAGCATTACAAGATGTTTTATTACTATATACCTCAGGCTTCTTGATATTCTTCAGACAATTGATATTGAAAAAGTACAAACCATTATATTTCCTCCCAATATCAATGATATACTTACTAGAATGGGGTTGAAATAGACAACCATCACTAGTGAATATTACTGCAATATCAGATGTTCTCACCAGTTGTCCTATAGATATCAAATTATATTTAAATCCTTCTACCAAGAGTACATCATACGGTACCAAGTCTTCACTCACAATAACTTTTCCAGTCATTTTCACCAACTTATATATGACTTCCATCAGGTAATCCTACTTTGATGGGTGTATTCAACATTCTTTATCAGTTAACATCGATTCATCAAATATCACGTGATCACAAGCACCAAAATCTATGATTTAGTTATCATTTTCATGTTGTTTAATCATAGAACATGAAAAAGATTGCAAATCAATACCTACAAAACTAGTAAAACTAGTAGATACAGCTCCATTATTGTCATTAGTATGTTGCTTACCCTTCATAGCACGCATCACTTGTTGACAAATAGCAGCTAACATATCAAAATTGATATAATCAGCAGCATTAGCAGCATGTGGAGAAGATCTAGATCCAAGATTGAAATCAAGAGGTGTCTCCTCATATTCAGCATGAGCATTTGCAGCAATTCTGTTGTAATTGTTCTTGTGTGACATTCCACCTTTCTTGCCAGCCTTAATTGTGTTCACTCATGATATGTTGTGTTTGTGTTCTCTGAAATCTTTGTGCAACCATTGCACTACTTGCAACACCAATCTCTACATTGTTAGCACTAACCTCCTTTTGTTTCTCGATTTGTTGAGCAATTGAGAATACACGATTAATAGAAGGAAGTGGATCCATAGACAGGACATCAGTAATAGTAGTGTCAAAACCACTATTCAGATCAAGAAGAAATTGCATCAATCTATCTTTTGCTTCAAGATATTCTATTTTCTCTAAGAAAGTGCAAGTACAATTACTCAAAGCACCAAAACTACAAACCGACATCATCTTCAAACTTTGCAATTCATCCCAAAATCTCTTGATTTTGCCATAATATGCAACAATTGTCATGATTTCTTATTTTAAGCAATCAATTTCTTTCTTCAATTGATATATCAAAGGTCCATTAGATTGACCAAATCTCTCTTGTAATTCACTCCACAATTCCATAGAATTAATTCTTCATATAACCAAATGCATCAGCTAATTCAGAATTCATAGAACTCAAAATCCAACTCATCACCACATAATCAGCTCTTTTCCACTTCTGAAATTCCTTACTCATCTCATTAGGCATAGTTAGAGTTCCATTAATGAATCCTTCCTTATTTTTCGCAATTAAAGCACGACGCACATTTCTACTCCATCTTGCAAATTACTTCTAGTAAAAATAGCAGTGACTAAAGATGCAGTAGGACTATCATACATAGCTATGAATAGAGGATTAATATTACCTCCATTTCCTCCATTAGCATTTCCTCCTCAATTAGTGTTACCTCCATTTTTTTCATTAACTGAAACCTCGAAATTTTGAGCCACAATTCTTCAAGATTTGATTGAATTTGCAAGATAATAAGATCACAAAAACAATCAAATGAATTTTTTTTTTCCAGAAAAGCAAGAAAATTCGTAATACAAACTTATCTCAAGAATTCGCACAATTTCAGAATTGATTTTCAGTCACTAATAATCTAAAAAAACCTCAATCTCGTAAGGAGATTCTTGCTCTGATACCATGTAGAAACCGCAATCAAGGTTTCATACTTTCATTCAGAGAGAAATTTACAGAAAGATTATTGAGGAAGAAAGAGAGAGAGAAATCTATTATTCAGTTCAACTAACTTAATTATTACAATGCAAGAGCTAAAATATCTCTATTTATACTAACTGACTAACCACTATTGCTGACTAGGAAAATATATTTACAAAATATATAAATAAATGAAGCTTATATGTTTTTAACCTAAATGATGAGAAGATAACAGAAGTGATACCACTATTATGGAAAAAATTGTATGTAAAATTATGCAATATTCTTATTTTGTAAGAAGGTTGATACTTTGATCAACTTTTGATTGTGAGAGTTGAAATGTGATGACTAACTTGAAATTGAGAGACGACATTATTTTCCAAATACACATAGATTTCTAACATTATCATTCTTTGTATAATATAAACTATTTTTTTAATAATGGTAAGGAGAAGGATCCTTTTAGATTGCAACAAGTATTGTGTCTTGGTGTAGCATTTACGAGCAGGTCCTTGAGAGTAGGGGGGAATGTAAAGGAAATCCATACTCTAAAGTACTGCAATTGGGAGGATTCGATCTTATAACCTAAGATTTTAAAGGTGAATCCCCAACCAACTACACTAAGTAAGGTTGGTTTGCATAATAGGAGTAGTTAGAAGATGATATATCAGCACCAACAATTACAATTTACAAGTTAAAAACATTGGGTCATTCATTGGTTCAATATAAACATGTTACAGTCAAAATCTCTTATCCTCGATATTTTAACTCGACTGCCTCCTAAGGGCTTGAAAATATTTTTATAGAAAATTCCCCATGCCATTCTCTTACCATTTTGCTTTCAATTATGCAAATTATTCTTTTGCAATTTATCCTCTCTTATGGGGCGTTTCGTAATTGGTTGTTTTGGTTTAACTGGCTTTTTTTAAAAAAAAACTTTTCAAGTTGATTATTCGACTATTGATTGTAAGTGTTTGGTAAAATCAAATGTTCGTGTTGGTTGTTTAGTACAAAAGGAATGCAAAAACCAAAAGCCACATGAAATGCTAATAAAAAAAACATCCAAATGTTATTTGCCAAATGCCCCACAATGTTTTAATTTGGGGTCCGTTGGGGCCCCATGGTAAGAAAAAGGACTCTATTAGATCAAAATCTATCGCACGTTAATGTGACCGGGTTTGCGGGAAGACACTTCTAGAGTGGAGGGATTGTTAGCGGAAACCCTTTTCCATAGTTCCCCTAGTGGGGATAGTCATAGAACCCCCAACTTTAAGATGAAAAGGTTCCTTTCTTATTACTTGATAAAACTTAGCGTGGTTCCCCAACACTCTTTCATATGTTTAATAAGTTCCCTTAAACGACGTTCTACACTTTTAGTTCTAGAATGACGGTGTCGAATCGTATGTACAGTTGTACTACAGTATTTGGCATCTTGACTCAGTTTGGTCCATGAGCTTGGAATTTTCTTTGTAATGTATAGTAAAACCGAATCTTTATTAACTAAAAGCTAACTATAGAGTTACAGAGACACTTTGTAATTACGGGATTCGATCACTTCAGGAGTTCAGGTCAATAAAATGAAATCAAGATTCAGTTGCAATGACATCAAGCTGACTTGCTCTATTCTTCGCACCACATAATGCCTATTGAAACCACGACCTTGAGGAGTGGCTTCCAGTAGAAAGGAGAAGGCCGATCAAATTTTTGTGGTTCAGAGAATTACTTTTTCATACTTTTTAAAAGTGAGTGATTAGGTTAACACAATGCGACAACTCGAATCAATTTAAATTCAGGATAAGCGAGTTAGGTTGAGATTTTTGTCCCATTTAAGTAAATGGGTTGACATGATTAACCCATTTATAATAATATACATGTTTGAATTTGTGTTTATTAATTCGACTACAAGTCCTTTTTTTTTTAGTAGGTGAGGTGAATGATCAAACTATTACAAATTTCTCCATGGTTATTTAACTTGTTAAGTATTAAAACAGTATTGTATTTGATTTAATGCGGAACAATAGTCAACAATAAATATAAGGGAGAAAAGAATAAAGAAAATGAACAACATATACAAGAATTTACTTGGTTCGGTCAATGTGACCTAATCCATAGGTGGGGGTCAGAGCTTTTCAATAATTTTCAATGGAGAAACTTAGAGGATTACAAGGAGTCTTACAAAAGGCTTAGAGGTTTTAACCACCCAATAGGATTCTTTTATAAGATATTAGAATTTTTTGCACGCGATGCGCGCTTGAATTTTTTCCGAATAGAAACTCAATTTTCTTTTGCATAAGAGTCAAAATTTGAACATTAGACATACGTAGTATAATTGCTTTTAGTTGCAAAATTTGATTGGTTTAGTTTCTGTCACTTAAGTCTCTCACCATTCTTTTTGTTTTTTTTTTTACTTTTCAAAGTTAAATTCTATGAATAAAATAGAATTTTTTTTGAATTTAATACTTCATAAATTATAAAGAAAGTAGACACTTTGATTTCAAGTCAATTTTTTCATAGGTTGTAGCTTGTAAGTGAATTTTTAAGTTCTTGTAACGTTTCCTCATTTTAGTGATTTGCATAACGTAAATTATGCAATTTTATGATTTTAGTTGACTTGTGGATGATTATTATAATTATATTTTTGATATTTTTGTTTGAAGCCTCCTTTGATTTGTAAGTGAATTTGTAATTTAGAATGGGAAGGGAGTAAGATAGTCTCTTCATTCGGGGACACCATAGCTTCCCCCTTCCCTTATATAATAGAGTTATGTTGTACTTTAATTTTTGAATGATATTTTATATAAACCTTTTTACCTTGATAATTTATCACTATTATATAATAGAAAAAAGTACGTCCAAATATATGTAAAAGTTTCATTATATATAGGAAACACTATTAAAAAAAGTAAATAATTTTTTTCCTCGTCTAATTTCTAAATTTTGATTTCACTACAAAAACACCTCTATTTTTTATCATGACCCACCATTAATTATGAATGGTTCTTGAGAATAGTGATTTGTAAGTAAGTTTTTGTATGTATTGACGTTCTAAGTTATTAGTTTTAGTTTGTATATTAATTTTAAGTTTTAATAAAGTTTCCTGATTATTTGAGTGATTTGCGTGATTTTTATAACGTGATTTTTTCAATTGTATGGGTGATTTGTAAAGTTTCTTCTTTTAAGTGATTTATGAGTGAGTGTTGTAAATTTATTTTCGGTATTTTGATTTTTGACATTTCTTTTGTAATTTAGAAAGAGAAGGGGGGTAAAATAGGCGTTTCAAAAGAGGACACCATTGCTCCCCCCTTCCCTTATATAATAGAGATATAGAACCTTGATAACTTCAAGAAAACCCTAAATTAATATGAACAATAGTCGTCAATTAATTTAGGAAATATCTCAAAAACGGAAAAAATGCCAAAAATCACAAAAACTGAAATTACCGTTCATGCCCGTACCGGCACTATTCAAGCCCACCTGAACAATTCAACAAAAACGAGGCGGTGAGTGTGAAATATGAGTCACCCGCCTAGGTCGCAAAATAGTCCGCCCGGAATATATTACATATCTTTTTTTCGTCGATTTCAAAAGCCAACACTTACATAATCTTTTAACAGAATGAAAGGGACTAACAATAATCCTTGAAACTCATCATCTGTTTTTTCATGTAGTCACAAATACCAAATTATTTGTTTTAAAGTTTACAGGGTGGTTTTTTGGAGGACGATGTTAATCCAGTTAAAATTGATAAAGAAGCGAAAGTCGTGAAAAAAATTTGCAACTCCTAAAAGTTGTTTTCTTCTGACTAGGCATCATGTTGGCTCAAGTCATCATTTTTGAAAGAGCTTTTTTCCTTTGTTAGAGGATGGTTAGCTGCTCAAGTCATCGTGAGATGTCAAGGATTGTAACTAGATGCCGTATTTAAGAGGTATTCTTTTTTCATCGCAATGGAGGTTGACATTTCAACACGACCTTGAAACTATAATTTCTTACATATACATGTATATATATATATATATATGAAATCTATTCATCATATACCTAGTTGTATCATGCGTATAGTATATTCAAAACTTATTTTTACTCATTTGTCCATTTGAAATTCTATTCTTTAGTACTTTTTGCTCATTTGGATAATATCAAATGAGCATTGAGAAAAAAAATATAATTTCTTACATATACTCATGTATATATGAAATCTATTCATCATATACCTAATTGTATCATGCGTATAGTATATTGAAAACTTATTTTTACTCATTTGTCCATTTGAAACTCTATTCTTTAGTACTTTTTGCTCATTTGAATGATATCAAATGAGCATTGAGAAAAAAAAAATTAAGTGTATCGTAAGGTGTATGATAAAATTTGTCAAATCGGTATATATGTAAGACATAGAAAGCTCAAGTTTTAGCTTAGATGTACTTATTCCTCAACTGAGAGTATATATAATCGACTTATAAACATGTGGTATGCCCAGGTCCGGTCCTGAGTAAGTCCAAAATGGGACTCAGAACAGGGCGTTTCTTTTAGAGGGGCCTCAAAATAAATAAATAAAACCAGTAAGCCCAAATTGCCCAGCAAAAGTACTAGGCATTAGTACCGCATAGGCGTATAAGAGCAACTTCAATGGATGACTTTAGGTCCTTGCTTGTAATTTGTTAAAAGTTAGAGCTACTTGCTTTGTTATTGGAGTAAAAAAGAGGTTGTAGCTTGGCAAAACCAAGTAGCTCCACAAAGCAAGTAGCTTTGTTTAATTTTTTGTGAGCCCTACTTATACCTTTCCATCTCACTTTCTAATTTTCATAAGTAAATAACATGTGGGACCTACAAAAATTACAAATGGTTGTAGCTTTTGATTGAGAGAGGTTGTAGCTTGAAAATGTTGTAGTTTGGAAATTTTATGTGGCACACAAAACTATAAGTGATTGTAGCTTACCATTGTAGATGCTCTAATACCGCCAGCAAAATATCTTCGCTCTCCGAACTCTCTCTTCCCCTCTCCTCGATCTTCTGCTTTAACCTTTGAATCTTCATTATTCAGATCTTCTTTCTCTCCTTACAGCCCAAAAAACTTACTTATTTCTACTTCTGTTGTTACACGTTGCCTATTATGAAAATTCGCATCATCAAGATCATCTCCAAATTTTAGAGTTGCCACACTCTCTCTCTTTCTCGCTTTTGGTGTTTGAATAGTCTGTTGTTCAACAATGAGAATTAAGAGAAGTTGCTGAAGATGGAACTTTAAAATGTAAGTACTTTTGTAATCCTCAGTTTAATTCATATTTTTGGGTTGAACTTGTAATTTTAACTGTATGTAACTTTATTTTTTCTGAGTTGCCTTTAATATTTTATGTAATCAACAAGTCTAACTAAATTTTCCACAGTTATTTAGGAATCTTCTTGTAATATAAGCAAATGGGTACTGCTCAATTGTAAAAAAGAACCATTCTTTTGGTGAATCTTTTGCCGCTGCTCCGTTTTTGTGCACTTTTATGATGTCAATTTCGAGGTAAATTTTTAACTTTCATCTCCTCTCAATTTCTAAATGGGTACTGCTCAATTGTGTTAGTGAAACTAGGGTTGGGTATGAATTTGATCATAACTTTAATGGTTATTATCTCAAGTAGACGAGAGGGTTGAAACATTAAAAAGGCCTCACTTCAAAGACGATGACTATTTTTGAATTTTTTCCTTGAATAATGCAAAAGTGGGTTTTAATTCTCAAAATGTGCCCAAAAAAATTAAAATTCCCTACGTACCGTTCATGTAGGACGGCACGCGAGAAAATTGTTTTTTTTTTGTTTTAATCCATGGAAACCGCTACTGAAAGTAGCGGTATAATTTTAAAATAAACCGCTACTCGGAGTAGCGGTTTATATTTATAAACCGCTACTCGGAGTAGCGGTTTATATTTATGAACCGCTACTAAGAGTAACGGTTTACCTGCGCAAAATATGGTGAGCAGATATCAGTTTTCATAATAAACCGCTACTCCGAGTAGCGGTTTTACCTAAGTTAAAAAAAAAAAAATCTCGGCGCTTGTAAACCGCTACTGCAAGTAGCGGTTTTACTAAAAAAAAAAATTCTCGCGTGCCGTCCTACGTGGACGGTACGCAGGGAATTTTAATTTTTTTGGGCATATTTTGGGAATTAAAACTCATTTTTGCATTATCCAAGGAAAAAATTCGACTATTTTTTAATGTTAGCACAGGGCCTCCATATCGTTCGGGCCGGAGCTAGATCTGCCTATTATATTAATCAAAACTAAATGGGGAGTTGCGGAAATGAAAAAAAAATGAGAACTCTCTCATTAGAGAAACATTAAGATGTTTATTACATTTTCTAGTTTTTTTTTAAAAAAAAATCCATTCTTAACAAGAAATCAACCATTTATTAGAACCGTTTTGGCTACAAAGGTTTTATTTTGCCATAGAACTGTGGTAGCTTATGAACAATAAAACTCTTTGATTAGTCAATTAGTCATCCTCTCCTCAAACAATTGCACACGATATCAATGATATATGTAACTGTAAATAGAGGTATAAGTAGATTGGACTTTGTCAAATCCAAATTCAGTATATAGTTTTCTGGATTTGACAAATTGAGTCCAAATACGATTCAAATATTTTTTTGAGTCCAGTCCAATTCAGTCTGATAATTTTTTTTTGAGTCAGAATCTAGTCTACTCTAGTCCGATTATTATATTTTTTTTCCGATTTAAATTTAATGATTCACATCGTTTCCTCATAATTGAATGTGAACAATTAAGCTCATTATATTCATTCCATAAAATAAGTCACATACATTTTTTATATTATTTATATATATTAAATATACTTACATTATATATATATAAATCTTAAAAATATATTATATATAAAAATATTTTTGGACTGAACTTGACTTATTGAACTCCAAAGGGGTTAGTCCAAATCTAGTCCGAAAATATTTGGACTCGAAAATTTGAGTCCGAGTCCAGTCCAAAAAAAATATAGCTCGGTCCAGTCTGACAAGTTTGGACTGAACTGGATTGGACTGAACTGGATTGGACTATGGACTTTTCGCAGTCCGCTTACATCCCTAAGCGTAAAGAAGAATCAATAATATTTGTAGCACAGATTGAACAATATATAGACCGTTTTAAATTTTACTTTAGAAAAATTGATGTGAAAGGTCTCATTTATGACTCAACATTTTTAATAGGTTTCAGCTATCAGTTAACTTTGTGTAGGTCCTAACTTTGCGAATCATTATCTTTTATTGAACCAAACTGACCTATGACTTGTTGAGCATGTAAACTGTCATTATCTTATTTTATATTTATATTTCTTAAATATTTAAACATCTTTACTTTAAAAAAATTATACATGATAACCGCAACTTTTTGGTTTTCTACATGCTAGCACTTATTAAATTTTTTTATACTTGATAGCCCAAAAACTTTTAAGTTTTCTATATCGTATCACGTCTTAGGTGAATTCCGTTATATTGTCGTTAATTTTGACTTTTGTAAGTCTGGCATGCAAATCGAGACTTTTTCGATACTAAAAACGAGTATTTCTTTTATCATTTTTTGACAATTTCGACCTCAAATTAGGTTCTTAAGGGACAAATTACCCCCCTAAACCTAGACTGAGTAGTTTTGCTAGGCATTCAAAGTGACATGTTTCCATGCACGTACATAAATCGAGCTAATTTTAATTGCTTTTTCTTTAATGTCTAGACATGCAAATTCTCGTCAATTTATGTTTAGGGGGTCAACTTGGCCCTTAAGAGCTCAATTGGAGGTCGAAATTGTCGCAAAGCAATCGAAATACCTTGATTTACATGTCGACAAATGTCTCAACTTGTGATTTAGAAAAAAAAAAACGAGTTTGCATGGCTAGAAAAAACTATTTAAAGGTTTATGAGGGAAATTTTGTCCAATAAGGATCAATTTGTGGTTGGAACTTGGAATTGACAAAAAAAAAACTAGAAGTAGCTCGATTGTCGTGTAGAAAACCGTCTCGGTTTGTGTTTTGGAAAACTTCTCAATTTCATGGCTAGAAAAACTATTCATTCTAAAGCTTGGGGGGAAATTTTGTCCTGAAAGGCTCCAATAAAGATCGTAATTGTCAAAAAATAATTAGAAATACTCATTTGGAATGTCGAAAAAGTCTCGATTTACTTGTCAAACTAATATATGTCAAAACTAACGACAATTTAACAAAACTCATTTAAGAATGGCTAACATGTAGAAAACCTAAAAGTTCAAGGGTACCAAATATAAAAAAAATTAAAAAGTGTTAAATTTTTTTGGTTTTCTACATTAAATTTTTTTATACTTGATAGCCCAAAAACTTTTAAGTTTCTATATCGTATCACGTGTTAGGTGAATTCCGTTATATTGTCGTTAATTTTGACTTTTGCAAGTCTGACATGCAAATCGAGACTTTTTCGATACTAAAAACGAGTATTTTTTTTTATCATTTTTTGATAATTTCGACCTCAAATTAGGTTCTTAAGGGACAAATTACCCCCCTAAACCTAGACTGAATAGTTTTGCTAGGCATTCAAAAAGTGACATGTTTCCATGCACGTACATAAATCGAGGTAATTTTAGTTGTTTTTTCTTTAATGTCTAGACATGCAAATTCTCGTCAATATATGTTTAGGGGGTCAACTTGGCCCTTAAGAGCTCAATTGGAGGTCGAAATTGTCGCAAAGCAATCGAAATACCTTGATTTACGTGTCGACAAATGTCTCGACTTGTGATTTAGAAAATAAAACGAGTTTGCATGGCTAGAAAAAACTATTTAAAGGTTTATGAGGGAAATTTTGTCCCAATAAGGATCAATTTGTGGTTGGAACTTGGAATTGACAAAAAAAAAACTAGAAATACCTCGATTGTCGTGTTGAAAAGCGTCTCGATTTGTGTTTCAGAAAACTTCTCAATTTCATGGCTAGAAAAAGTATTCATTCTAAAGCTTGGGGGGAAATTTTGTCCTAAAAGGCTCCAATAAGATCGGAATTGTAAAAAAATAATTAGAAATATTCATTTGGAATGTCGAAAAAGTCTCGATTTACGTGTCAGACTAATAGATGTCAAAACTAACTACAATTTAACAAAACTCATTTTTTTTTTGAGGGGATAACAAAACTCATTTAAGAATGGCTAACATGTAGAAAACCTAAAAGTTCAAGGATACCAAATATAAAAAAAAATTAAAAAATTAACATGTAGAAAAAAACTAAAAGTTGGGGCTATCATGTAGAATTCTCTCTTATTTTAATTTAATCTCGTTAATCACTTCAATGAAGCACGAAAGAAAACGGGGTGGATGGGCACGCGCAACAGGTTGGGGGCACAGCAGAAGGCGCATCTCCAATGGGGCGGCGGAGCCGGTGGATGGACTGAACCTAATCTTTCTCTCTCTCCTGTTGTTGTTGCTGCTATGCTTGCTTTGACATGTATAGGTCCGTCGATGGTGGAATGAATTTACCTTATAATGAGTTGAATTTTCTGTAAAACGAAGCACAAAAGTATTTTCTTTAGCGAATTTTGGTGTTTATATTTTCCTCGGACGAGATCTTTCTTCGGTTAAATTGTGTTTTTTTAGGGGCGTTTGGTTCATATAATGGTATGGGTTTTGGAATCATGAATGAAATCAGGGTGGGTGGTATGAGTTTGGAACTTGATACTTAATACCTTGTGTTTGGTTTCATTTGAGAATGAAAAATCTTCTTTTATTTGATACCTAGAGGTAAGGTATGAGTCATACCCACCTCCCCCCATGGGTTTCTAAACCCCATATCTTATGGGTTTTAGGTATGGGTTTAAAATTTAAAAATAAATTAAACAAACACTAGGTATGGTTTTGTTCATTCAAAACCCATACCTCATACCTAAAACTAGTGAACCAAACATCCCCTTATATGGGTTTGTCTTCTTTATTTTTTGAAATTCTTTTGTAGTGTGATTCTTTTGGGTTTAATGAGGTGTATTATAAATTTAATGGTTTGCTAAATAACGTCCTATAATTTCTTACTAACACCCTAAATATATATAAAATAATGTATTTTTATACTTTACATTTATTTTTTCACTTTTCCCCCTTCCCTCACTTGTCCTTCCCCTTCTTCCACACCACCACCACCTTCACACCTCCATCATCACCACACCACCACCTTCCATAATGCTCACCACCACCTTCCATAATGCTCATAAGAAATTTCCCCCCGGCCCCCATTAAGAATCAAACAAATGAGCATGAAAAGTTACAAATATTGACAAATCAAAACTTAAATTATTAGTGGTTCATAATACAACCAGTCACCCATTCACAAAGAGTTTTAAAATTCTTTCGACAATGGTGACCGCCACCATTGACATTATCTGTTTCTTCCCATCACCACTGTAGTGATCGTACCACCATATTTGCTCCCCCATCACCACCCCAACCTTCCACCACCACCGTACCACCATCTTCACGCCCCATATGGTATTTTTTTTAAAAAATAGGGAGGCGCCTCACATGGACGCCCCACCACCGGCGTAGGCGTCCACGACAGGAAGAGACGCCTGTCGTGGACGCCTACACCGGTGGTGGGGCGTCCATTTTAGGCGCCTGTGGTACTTTTTAAAGAAAAAAATACAGAGACACCTGCCAAGGACTCCCCACCACTGGTGTAGGCGTCTATGGTAGGCGCCTTTTCCTGTGGTGGAGCGTCTGTCATGGACGCCTACGCCGTCGGTTGGGCGTCCATGATAGACGCTCCTTTTTTTTTTAGGAATTAATTGAAGAGAGAGAAGGAGGGTGAAATAAGGAGAGAGAGAAAAGGAGGGTGCAAATGGAAATCTCCTCTTCCAGTGGTGGTGACAGCAGCATCAGCGGAGGTTTTGTAGTACTGCTTTAATGGCGGGATGATTTGACACATAACATACGAAACATGGTGTTAACTGTTAAGGGGATTTGTCAATTGTCAATGCCAGAGTGTATGAAAGTCGAAGACACAGACTAAATGTTACCACAAGATCCACAAGGACCACGATAGAGAGAAGGAATTGAAGTATATAAATACAGTATAATAACACTGTATTTAGGGCATTAGTAGGAAATCTTAGGATGCTATTTAGCAAAACCCTAAATTTACGATAACCGTGTTTAAGGTCCTTTATAAAAACCGAAACCTAAAAAATGTATCGAAATATCGAAAAACTAGTGTAATTAAATTGGTGATAATTGTACTGCACCGATAAAAAAAATTAATGGTACGGTTACAAAATGGATAAAAGTAAGTAATGGTAAAATGGTACGGTTACGATTATAATTTTTGATTGAACGATTAATCGAACAATTTGAAATATTTTCTTTTCACTATCTCATTATTATGAAACATTTTCCAACAATTACAGTAATTTGGATATTTGTTATTAAGAAACAACAATTAGAGTAAGTATGTGATTATTTGGAAACTTTAGTATTAAAATTAGAGTGGATCAAATCCAGCCCAGCATGTGGCCCGACCCGGCCCAATTGTTGGGCGGGTTTGGCCAGAATCTTTTGGCCCACGTGGGGTCCAATATGATTTTTTTTTTGCTTTGGGCAAGCGAAAAATGACTTTTTAGTCTATTTATTTGTCGATCCAATTTTGGCCCGAAAAGACCGTTTATTGTTGCCCGAAATAGCGGCCTTTAGGCACAAATTTTGGTCAATTTTTGGGCCGGCCCGACTGTGGACATATTTCTAAGGCCCGACACATGATCACCTGTAATTAAAATAAATATTATAATTAAGGGATATGTAGTGAATTTTTAGTGTTAGTTATGTTTTTCAATGGATTTTATCCACTTTATCAATGATTTTATATTAGAGTATATATAATATTAAACTATATACAAGAAATGGCGGTTGATGATTAATCGTATAACTGTATCGAAATAACGGTTAACCGCTTATGTGTTAATCGGTTTAAACAGTTACAATTTACAAAAAGAGTGAAACAAAACTTCCAGTTATCGAATTGAAATTTTGTTTTATAATGGTTAACCATCCATGAACACCCCTAGCTGCATTGATGATGGATGAAGAGTTTCATAAATTAAATCGTGTTAGAATGGCAAGAAATGAGTTATCTGGGACGGATTCCAACTAAGGTTTTAGGTAGATTTATTAGAGATTTCCTGCTGGCAGCACTATCACAGAGGAAGATATTTCCAACCGCCACATGCGATAATGACAGGCATCAACACCACCGACAGTGGTGGTTGACAATGGTAAAGGATTAAGAAGGAGAGGGTAGAGGAAGAAGAAGATATAGGGGTGTCACGTGGAATTTAATGGAGTTAGGTGACTTGTAACCTGCATGAGGTAGGGATGAAAATGGATCAGGTTTAAGACAGACGGAGCTTCACGTGCATCCATCCACTCCACCTGTATCAATCCATCACCCACATAAGCCATCATCCACATCCATCCATCCATGGGTCAGGTGACAGATGGAAAAAATTTCACCCGCACACAACCCACATCCATCACATGTTTCACCCACAACTCTCTTTTCATCCGTTTATTTCTGATTTTCACCCGTTTAATAAATCTAGGTTAAGCGAATGATGGTTGATCCATCATTCGTTTCCATCCCTAGGTGGAGGTTCCAATAAATGACGATTCCCACAAAGTTAAGACTTCTACATGTTAATTGCTCTATTAGAAACATCAATTATTTCTTTTTCTTTTCTCTTTTTTGTGGTTAGGAGAAGGGGGAATTCCTACCCCCCATATATAACAGTTGGGAGGATTCAACATTTAGATCTTAAGGTTATTAGATGAATCCCCAACCAATTATATCAAGCAAACTTGGTGAACAAGTAGTTTTAATAGGTTGTTTCTTTGTTTCAGTCAATTCTAGGTGATTGACAATCAGGTTGGATTGGGTCAGACATGTTTGGATGGATAATAAACGGATCAAAAAACCCTCAGCCAAACCTATTTAATAAACAGGTTGAAAAACTCAACTCTGACCCGTCATATTCAATACTCGTTTGACCTATTTAATCATTAATATTATTATATTAAAAAATATTTTTTTAAATAGCTAAAATAACCAAAATCACTATTCAAAGTTTGTATGTTTAGAATATAATAATATCCTATTATAACGATATACTTCTTTTAACCAAATTTTAGATTTATCATAATTTTCAGCAATAATTTTCTATATTAATAAGTTAATAAGGTCAAAGCATGTTATTTTCGGGTCGAGGAAGTCAACTTAACCTAACCTTGCATTTGGTTTAAGGTGGTAATAAGGTTAGAATCAGGAATCAAAGCAAGGTAGTATAGGATCAGAGCTTGATTTCTGACACGTAGTATTTGGTTTAATCTTGTTGGAATAATAAATTAAGCGAAAATTATTATGTTCTGTAACTTTTTTTGACATCGTAATGTAGTTCTATTGTTACTTTATTCTTTATAATTTTTGGGAGTCAAGTGTAACAATAGTTACGGGCACAATTTATAGTGGCAAGTATAAGAATTTAGAAGAGAAAAAAGATATAAATATAGAATTCAATTGCAAAAAGAAATTCCAACCTGAATGAAACAATAAAGATAATAGAATTGCAAAAGATCAACACAATAATGGTCAATGAGTACAACAAAGAAAAATATATAGAAAAAGTTCTAAAAAAAATAGAAAAAAAAGAAAAAAGGAAAAATTCACATGAATAATCCCAACTTTCACCCGTCTTCTCAAAATAATTCAAACTTTGAATTATTCCAAAATAATCCCAACTTTTGAGAGGACCTTCTCAAAATAAGCCAAACTATTTTTTTTACCTGCACTAATCCATTTTAGGTCTATTATATGTTGAAAATTAATAGTTTTGATTATTTTTAGAAGGTACCCCCCTAGAGTTGGGATAATTCTATAATAATTCAAAGTTGAGATTATTTAAGAAGACTGATGAAAGTTGAGATTATTCATGTCAAATTTCTACTAAATGATGCTGGAGAGAGAAAGTTGCAAACATCAACACAACAATAGTAAGGAGCTAGTATTACAACAATAAAAAACATACAGAAATTTATTTTTAAGGAAATAGAAAAGAAAAGTAGAAGTCTACTTTTTTTTTCTTCCAACAATATGTTTCTCTTCTTTTAAAAATAATAATTAATATCTAGGGTTTGGTATAAGTCAAACCCACCTTCCTTAGAGGGCGTTTGGTTCACATAGTGGTTTGGGTTTGGAATGAGGAATGAAATCAAGGTGGTACAGGTTTGGAACTTGATACCTAATACCATGTGTTTGGTTTTTATTTGGGAATGAAATTTTTTCTTCTATTTAATACCTAGAGGTATTGGTAATTTGGTATGAGCCAAACCCACCTTCCCCTGTGTTTCTAAACCCCATATCTTATGGGTTTGATGTATGGGTTTTAAATCTATCAAATAATAAAACAAATACTAGGTATGGGTTTTAAATCTATCAAATAATAAAACAAACACTAGGTATGGATTTTGCTCATTCTAAACCCATACCTGATACCAGAATCATGTGGACCAAACACTCCCTTAATGATTTCTAAACCGCATACTACATGGGTTTGAGGTATTGGCTTGGTTTGAAAATGAGAATTTCACTAGCCAAACACTGGGTATGAGTTTACCTCATTTCCATACCCATACCTCATACCTATATTTTACGAACCAAACGCCTCCTAATTGGTTTAGTGATAATTGATAAAAGTTTAGAACTCAGAATCTTTCTACTAAGACACTTTTGGAGGTGAGATTTATTTCGTATATCCTTCTCCCGTTCAAAGGACTTTACCTATTATGTTTGATGGGATATGACATGAGTAAATTTCGATATAATAGGATACTTCTTCTTATTAATTAATTGCAAAAAATTACTTCAAGAGTTTATCTTGTAAGAGATCGCCTACTTTTATATTGAAAAGAGAATTAGTCCAATAATGACTATGTTAATTTCTTTCGGTGATTAGTTTAATCCGTTTAGTTATTAGGTTTACTTTTATATTAAAATTAGACCGTCTCTTTTAATAATTTTTGAACCTTCAAAATAGTGAATTTTATATACCTCATTGGTAGAGTGATAGTGGAAATGTTTTTCATTTTTGAGCAAGATAACAACTATTTCAACTTGTTTGGAACTTTTTCCGGCAAAAGATATTTTATAAATGTTAAATGGAGTATTTAAAATATTCGCTCCTGTTCATCTCTAAAATATTGAATTAATACCAACAGTAAAGTTTTCAATACTATTTAAAAAAAAAAGGGATATTGTAACATACAACACTGAAAAAATAAGAGTATTCACCAACAAGCACCAGTGGTCTAGTGGTAGAATAGTACCCTGCCACGGTACAGACCCGGGTTCGATTCCCGGCTGGTGCAAAAAATTCATCGAGCAGTGATGACACCTGCGCATAACGTGGCACTTTAGGGTCCGCCACTATCTTCTGATCTACCAGAAGAGATCAATGTGTATCTGAGCTTGATTTTTTGTAAAACTATAATAAAATTTGGGGGAAATTATAACTCGATGGGGGATAACTTTTTGACATCAAAATGTCATACAGTAGTTCCACACAACTATATAAATAGCATTTTGACAAAATTAACGATCATAAAGAATGTTTATCACAAATTATCAAATTGTTAATTGAATAACAATGAAGTACCACAATATATAAAAAGTAATACATTCCCTTCTCTCTTTTTTTTTTCTCTTTTTCTCTTCTCTCTCACAAAATCCTAATTTTCAACCTAGAAGTTATCACTCTTGAATTTCTCTCTGTTATTTTAGGAAAATCACACTTTCTTTGCTATTTTACTGAACCTAAAATCCGATTTTGAAAGGGCTAAAAATTTAGAAAACAAAAGATACATCAAAGAATGAAGCAACAATAACAACAAGCTTTGTTGCAACTATCGATCCTTCAACAATACGCTTCACTTTATCATCTGGTTGTTTTACTTGATTTTCGCATAAGTATATCTTCAATTTTTGATTTTTTTAATATTTTTTTTGGTATTTACATCTATTATATTAGATGATTATTGGATAATATGGGTTAAATTTCATAGATTTTTTCAAGTTGAAAAATTGGCTCATTGCCCTTTTTCGAATTTGTAGCATTTACACCTGAAATTCTTGGTTTTTGGGGAAATTGAATGATGGGTGATGTGGCTTTGGCATTATAATGTATCGGATCAAGTACTTGTTTGTTCTTTGTGGATATGTTGAGTAATAATTTTCGATATATATAATGGTGTGCTTGAGTGGCAAGGTGTGATTTTGCATTGATGTGGGGGTTTAATTTCATGGGAAGATAATTTTCCATTGAAAAGAAGACATATTTGAGAATTTAGCAATTTTGGCTCATTTCCTCGCTGCTCGCCGGAGCATCTGCGTTCCGAAGATTGTTTGACGGAGGAGAGGATGTTGAAGTAGATGTCGGAGCATAAATGATCTCCGGCGCCGCGAGGACGATTGCATTAACGTTAGAGTTTTGGTCGAGTGACTCCCACTGATCTCTCTCCTCCATATCTGCTGTTAAAAAAAAATTAAAAAAAATGTTAACCGGTTTCCAACAGGTAACAAGTGAAATAGGATCATTTTAAGAAGATATGATAAAAGGTGGGATTTTATTGAGTTAGTCCAAAACTGAGACTGTTTTAAGAGGCAGCCCAAATGTGGGATTATTTTCATCAATTTTTCCTAAAAAAAAAGGGATAACGTTCAATGAAAACACTACTAAAAGTGCATGTTTCCCATGGCTAAACAATATTTTAAAAAAATAAGAGTACTTTAACATCAAGCACCAGTGGTCTAGTGGTAGAATAGTACCCTGCCACGGTACAGACCCGGGTTCGATTCCCGGCTGGTGCAAAAAAATCATCGAGCAGTGATGACACCTGCGCATAACGTGGCACTTTAGGGTCCGCCACCATCTTCTGATTTACCAGAAGAGAACAATGTGCATCTGAGCTTGATTTTTGTAAAACTATAATATTTTTTGGTGGAAATTATAACTCGATGGGGGATACTTTTTTGACAAAATTAACGTTCATACAAAATGTTTCTCACAAATTGTAATTGAATGAAGTACCACAATATATATGAAATTTTACTAGGTGTGTTATGTGTATTTGCTTGGACTTTAAAAGAAGTACTGTTAATTTCCAGGTATCTAAGAGTTGTGAAGATGAGATCTGTGCGAAAGTGTAAGTTTGAGGTTGGTGGAGAAATATAGAAGTATTTCCAATTAAGACAAGCCAGTTTTACTTTTGATTATGCATTTTCTTCATCATTTGAAATTTTGAATATCAAAGGATTCACTTTGTAGTACCATCCACTGCTTCTTTAATACACAAGGAATCAAAGTTTTTTAGATGTATATATTGAGGTATAATGTGTTTGGCATACCTTTTCTCGAGAGAGAATAAGTTTATGTTGAAGTATGAATTTTTAACTTCTTTATTTTAAGGAAAAATTGATAAGAACAGTCTCAACTATGGACATTCCGCCATTTTTAGCCCCAACTAAAAATTATTTCTGAGTGATCCCAACTATGCATCAATTTTTCCTTATTTTATTACAACACAAGCACAACTCATTCCGCTTAACTTGCTAAACATTTATTACGACTTCGAAAAGGAAACAAGCTTAAATTTAATCAACCCAATGCCGACAGCCGACATGATTTGATCAATTAGCTATATTATGCAATTATGTTACATGTTATAATCCAACATAAGATTAGATGAACATAATCGGTTTACCCAAGTTGTGAGCTTCATGTCTCGTAAACATTTCATGAGGACAATGATACATTATTCCATTAATTTCACTTAGTTTGATGAATATTTATTACAATCTTCGACCAAATAATACAAAAGAAAGATTGGCAAGCTTGTTGGAAGATTATTTATAGTTAAACTTGTTCGTGGATATATATATGATGTATATTACACCTGGTGTTATAAAATATAAGTGTAATATGAATTAAGAGGTTGAAAATGAAGTGTTCGGCCTTTAAGTAGGTGCTCTATCACCTCTATAATGGTGTTGCACTTGATTGTCTGTTGAAATCCAAAAGTGGCAGACATTTTTGTTCTTCTCCCGCATAACGGCATAAGATGAGAAAGTATTGGCAACTCTTTTGGCATCTCACAAAATTCTTGGTATTAAAGTTAAGTCAAAGTGGTATCAAAATAGAGTACTTTGATACAAATTCTATTTTGGTACCACTTTGACATAACTTTGGTACCAAATTTTTGTGAGATGTCATTTTGGCATCTCACTGTGAGACGCCTATAACACCTCGCATAAGATCAATAGTGCACGCGCACCTTTGTGAAACATCATGTTGTTTCATGTGTTTTTTGTTCTGTCTTTTGGTATGAAACAATAATTAATTGTTTCAGGATTTTCCTTTAAGGATTTACTAAATTATAAATAGGGATATGCCATATGTATTTATGGGTGAAAAATCATTCTCACTACTTGCGCAGAAAATGAAATTCTCTTCTAATTCTTATAGGAGAAATCAACCTAGAAACTCTTGTTATATTATTCTTGTTAATAACCAAGATTTAATTGTTTCTTCCTCATATCTCATAAGTATTATCGTAATACTCATTGTTATAAGAGATCTCGTATATAACTATAGGAATCTGTATAATCGTATCTAATACGTGCTTGGAAGATCGTCCATCCGGTTACTTCACATTCATATTCACATCTAACAAAGCTCGGATGTGCATGAAGTTTTTTTTGGTCAATTAAAATACAGTGGCGGACCTTGAATTGCCACTCAAGGCGCAACTGTCATCGACTCAACCCTACTTGTCTTTAATATTCCACTTGCTAGGAATCAATTTCTCGATGAAGAGAAATATGACCAACAGTAGTTCGAATATATATAAAAATAAATTCTTTTTTTACACTTCTTATTATAAGGAAATGATTCAGCTCCAGAGCCAAAGATCGTAGTTCTCGAACGAGCAGTCGAAAAAATTCTAGAGCATCTACGGGGTTAGGTATGGAAAAAAGAATAAATAAGAATGATCAATAAGGGAATTCTTGATTAGTTGACAAATTTCATTTTTCTTTTTTTAGATTCAGTATGGATAAAAGAGCTATTCGAGTTCGTGCTGTTGCAAGCAGTGGCAGAACCAAATTCTAAGGTCACTTCCACCTCAAATCCTTCTGCTCCAGCCCAAAATTTACAAAAATCCCTGCCCAGCTCCACAAAACAGCCCAACCCAAACCTCCTAAAATCCCCAGCCCATCATTCCACAAAACTCACCTCTCCCTTCCTCTCCTCAAACGGCCCAAAAGCCTAGTCCAGCTTCTGCTTCAATTCCTCGCCCAATGCCTCTACTACTGGGCCCAACTCTTCTCTCAATTTCGCCCTTCCTTCCCTTACACCCCATGGGCTCAATTCCCCCGATTTCTCTACAGGGCCTGTTAGCCATTCTCCAGCCCAATTCAAGCCTGATCAGCCTGGGGTTCCTGCTGGGTCCGTATCTTTAGACGAGCCTACTACTTTTGGGGGTGGTCTTCACACCAAAGTGCCCTAAGTTCTCTTCCGTGACTATGTGACGAATGTTGCCGTTAAAAGTCCATCTCCCGCTTCATCTAGTTCCTCTCGCTCCAAAGGTACTCCTTATCCCATTACAAATTATGTCAATTGTGATAGTTTTTATGCAAATTATCGTGCTTTTATTGCAGCTCTTACTTCTACTCATGAGCCTCGATCCTTTAAGGAGGCTATGCGTGATGAGCTTTGGCGCAAATATATGCAAGAAGAAATCACTACTCTTGAGAACAATGGTACATGGACCATGGAGTATCTTCCTCCTGGCAAACGAGCTCTTGTAGTCAATGGGTATATCGTAACAAATATGATGCTAATGGTCTATTTTGATAGACGCAAATCCCGCTTAGTGGTTCTTGACAATCATCAACTAGAAGGTATTGACTACACTCAAACTTTTGCTCTTGTTGCTAAGAAGGTCATTGTTCGCGCTTTCGTTGCTATCGCTGCTTCTAAGCATTAGGAACTCCATCAAATGGATGTTCAAAATGCTTTCATACATGAGGATCTCGAGTAAGAAGTTTATATGTGAATTCCTCTTGTTTTGGTGATTCTGATCCGAATCTTGTGTGCTGTCTTCGCAAGTCTTTGTATGGTTTGAACCAAGCCCCTCGTTGGTTTGCCAAACTCGTTTCTGCTCTCATACACATGGCTTTCTTTAGTTCTATTCGGTCTATTCTCTTTTTACTTACACTAAGAGTCATATTCAAATTAATATCCTAGTGTATGTTGATGATCTTATCATTGCATGGAATGACATTGCTGCTTTGAAGACTTTTAAAGCCTACCTGAGTGATTGTACGAAGGACCTTGGTCCTTTGCGGTATTTTCTTAGTATTGAGGTAGATCGAAGTTCTACAGGTCTCTTTCTTTGCCATCGCAAGTATACCTTGGATATTGTTGTTGAGGATGGTTTATTGGGTGTGAAGCCCTTTGATTCTCCTATTGATCCCAATCATAAGCTTGCTCTTGCTGCAGGCGAGCTTTTGTCGATCCCGAGTTTTACCAACGTCTTGTTGGTCATTTGATATATCTTATTGTCATTCGCCCTGATCTTGCTTATTATGTGCATATTCTCTCTCAGTTTATGCAGTTTCCTCGTCAGGAGAATCTGGAGGCTGCCTTACGGGTTGTTCATTATCTTAAAGGTACTCCTGGTCAGGGTATTCATCTTCGTGCTGACAGTGATTTGACATTGCAGGGGTGGTGTGATTTTGATTGGGCTGCTTGTCCCATCACTCGTCGTTCCCTCACTGGTTGGCTTGTCTTCCTTGGTCATTCTCCTATTTCATGGAAGACGAAAAGACAACCTACTATCTCTCGATCTTCTGCTGAGGCAGAGTACCGTTCCATGGCAGCCATTACTTGTGAGTTAAAGTGGCTCAAAGGCCTTCTGCTTAGCTTGGGCGTTCATCATCTCAATGCCATTCCTCTTTTCTTTGATAGTCAATCGACCTTACATCTTGCCAACAATCTTGTCTTTCATGAGCGCACGGAATATATAGAGGCAGATTGTCATTTTATTCGAGATGCCATCTGTGATGGGCTCGTTGCTCCTTCTTATGTTCCTAGGACTACTCAGTTGGCCAACATTTTCACAAAGGTTCTTGGAAAGACTCAGTTTGACATTCTTCTTTGCAAGTTTGGCATTTTGAATCCCCATGCTCCGACTTGAGGAGGGTGTTAGGAGATATACTTTGTATGTAAATATTATCTTTTAAGAAGTTATTTTGACTGCCTTACATAGTTTCCTAATCAGTCTAACCTTGTATTTTTTGATATATATCTTCCTTTACGCTCAATGAGAAAGTATCACAAATCATTCAATCAATTATATACTCTACATCCTTGAGGGTCAGAAGAGTTCCTATAACAAAGTTTAAAAGGAAAAATATGTAAATGAGGACATAAACAACGTACTTGGATTGTCATTACCATGTATCATAGATTAAGGCTGAAAAGGAGACAACAAAGAAAATTTCCACAAATTCTCAAGTCCAACAAACAAAATTGTCACAAGTATATAGAGTAATCTTAAAAACAGAAAAATAAGTACTACATTATATACTTTCAAAAGCTATTCCACTAGTTCCTCGACAATTTGGTCACAAGACTCACAACTTTATAAGCTACTCATCAACATTTTGGTCAAGATTTGATAAAATTATAAGCTACTCAAAAGGTAGTTGGCCAAATTGTTTTAACTTTTGAATTTTGATGCCTGTTCAAAATCAGATAGCGTTGCACATCTAGTAATAACTAATAATCCCAGATTCCCAGCAAACAAATCATCCTAACCTAACATATCCAGAACAGTAACCCAATGCTTTCAATAATCCCAGATCACATTAAATTACTCAGAAGCACCCAGAAAAGCGAGCTCGTAGGCTGAACATAAGAAACTGAAAGCAGTAGGAACGATCTTCCTGAGGATACAAACTAAGCTACACCTAAAAACACCCAGCCGCTTAATACACAAAATGGTTCATACTGCAAATTCTAACTCCTCAAGACCAAAGAAAGATACAACAACACAGGCTGAAAGACATGATTTTATCAGTGCAGCAAAATATACCATTACAATTTTACAAGCATGCCTCAAAGGTTCCATTTTCTTCATCGAGCATTTGAACAACCTGAGCAACACCTTCCGCAATTTCCTTTTGGATGGCCGCACTAGGCATATCGAAGGTCCTTCGCCTCATGGAAAGAGATCTCCCCCCGCCAGGCTGGGGGTCCACTACATCGAGCATTGCCTCTAGCTCATCCACCATTGACCTCTTTGCAGCTCTCACCATCAGATCAACTCCCTGATAATTACAAAAAGACAATTTTATTAGCCCTCTAGTGGCAACTGGAAAGATAGATCAGTTAAGATGGTTCTACCAGGTAAATCAAAATAGGCTATAAGGTGTAATTCAATTCAAAATCCCAACGTTTTAAAGCTAATCTGGAGTTGGTTTCAGGTTAGATCTATTTTTAAAACCTGTCCTTGTGCATGGTTGAAGCTGTTTAAAGAAACACATGTAGGAAAGAAACAGACTTCGGATGATGGGTAAACTTGTTCTCCAGTCTCAACTCAACAGAGGATAAATTGATGTGGGTATCCACACCAAGTGGATTTTCCAAAGTTCCTCTTACATGCCAGTGGGGAGAAGATTTCTCCAGATAATGGGATTTAAAGAAACACAAATAGGTTAATAACAAGTGAAACAAATTATCACCTCAATCGCGTCCACAGTGAGGAGCAGAACGATGATTTTCTCTGCAAATTTCTGACGCTCCTCAGCATCACGGGAAATACGACTACGGTAGGAGAAATTGTGGAACAAAGCCCTGAGCTCCTTCAACTTGGTCTTTGCAACCGCCAGCTCTCGAAGGGCACGAAGCGCTTGAGATCTACGAATAAGGTAAGCCCTGAAGTTCAACTGGATCAAAGCTGCTGCATCCCAGGCTGATAGCTCTTTCTTTTTTCCCTTGGCAGCTCTTTTGGCAAAAGCCTATAACAAAATACAAAAGAAAAAAGAACAAGATGAGTTTATTTTGCTCCATAATATTTTTAGATCGGAAGAATGTAGCACCATGTTCCTGGGGGAAAATCCAGATCCAAAAAATATAAAGCAAAACTTGACAAGGGATTGAAACATATCAAATGATACTCGCGAGATATTTTGACAGAGTAATAAAGGGCCAAGGCCCTAGATGCATAATCCCATCTCAACATATTATATTCAGCAAACAGGACAGGCATATATAATCACTGTGTCGAAAAGAAAACACAAATTTCACCGGAAGAAATCTTTTCTTTGAACATCTGATTAAAGGTAGGTCTCCTGTATATGTATATTCTTGTTGAGTTGATGGTGCACATTTCAACAAAGGTTTGATGCTATAGTTAAAATCATCAGAAATGATGTCGAGCTTCGTTCAACTGGAACTACTCAAATGAAGGGAGGGCACTCTGTCACACCAAAAGTCTGGCCACGAGCAACAAACAGAGTAGCAAAAAGTCATAGTGATGCTTTACTTGTGGATTAAAAGATGGGAAGGAACTTAATACTGCATACACAAATCTACAAGGAGCACAAGTCTGAAAGAAGTACATCTAGATCGCAAATCAATTTTTACAAAATCTAAAATTATGTGACAAAAGGACAGTACCTACAACTACTTAAGATAGTGGCCACTGTTTATAGGCTCCTTAATTTCCATATTACAGCAGAGAACAAATTTTCTTCCTCGGAACAACTTGGACAAGCAGCAATGTATATTCTCAACTAAATTCCCATATTTCACACTTCAAGATGCATCCCCTTGTTTAGTTATCAAATGAATCCTAGATCTTTACATTGAAGTACTCCGTATTAACAAAACTTCACTGTCCACCACTAATGTCTCAGCCCAACAGAGAAAATGAACGGACAGAAACTGAAATGCACAGAGAAACTGAACTCAACGGAAAATAAGTCCAAAAGAACAAGGCCTAAGAACGGGTTATAAATGGTTAGTTATAAAGCGAAGGATATACATCAATAATTTGAGACCGATTCATATATTAGCTCTCATTTCCAAATAATAACTAATAAACACGGCATGAGTAAAGAACCAATTAAAACATCAATCCTCTATCGGCTCTAACACTACCATATCCTTTCAGATCAGTCAATTTTCGAACACTATAATCAGCCAATACCACCAGTCCACCACCTCACAAGATCTTCAAATCACAACTGAAACCAATCCAAGATGTCGACCCAGCAAAAACCAAACCGGAATCTCACCACGAACCTCGCTTAGTCCATCACCTTCCTCGAACAATTTAGCTTAGTAACCACAACATCAACACTATTCAACACAATAAAACACAACATATTCTTCAATAAAGACAAACACTTGTATACAACACCACAAATCTCACAAATGTCATTAAAAATAAAAAGTTATCCCATATCACATACAAGTAAAACCATATTCATCAAAATCCCTACCACAAAAACAACATAACTTATACCTCATGTTAAATGCCAAAATCATGGTCTTTAATTAACTACTCATTTTCACTACATGTCTACATCATAACTCTACAAACCAAACTACAGATAATACTAAGATATAGCAAGACATAAACTTTGATCCAATAATATTCTACTTTTATTATAAAAAATTAACAAAAAAAAATAAATCAACTGAAACATATTTATAAAAAAAAAAAACAAAATGTGGGTAATATACCTGACGCATAACCACAACCCTACGATCATCAGAGTGTTCTTCGATCTCCACTATCCGCGTAGCAGAGGATCCTTTCTCACCTTTCTTTTCCTTTTTTTCTTTCTCCTTCTTCTTCTCTCCACCAATAGTAGCCTTCCACGTGTAAACCCTCTTATCATCATCTTTCTTCCCTTTAATCTCAGTAATCCACTGATACTTCCTCTCACCATTTTTCCCTTTCTTAACATCATCCCCTTCAATCTCAGCCGTCCATCTATACTTCTTCTCTACATCTCCTTTAATCTCAGCCGTCCACGAGTACTTCCTGTCCATCTCACTCAGCTGCTTCACCTTCTTCTCTCTCTCCTTCACCTGCAATAGCCGGTCGAACTTCGACTCGAGCGAGCTCACTCGGTCGGAAAGCGCCTTGATGTACGACTCGGACGAGTCGACTCGGCGGGTGACTCGCTTGTAAGAGGAGCATAAAGGGGTCGACTCGATCTGGAGTAGATCAGTGACTGAGTCGGGGAACTCGGAGAGGAGAGAGAAAGTGACGTCATCTTGGAAGAATGGGTTTAAGGAGAAGGGTTTAGGGGGGAGAATGGTGGTGGTTTCAGTGATGAAGAAAGGGGAAGAACGTTCGATGATTTCGAATTTTCTGTAGCTCATTTCTGAGGAATTTTAGGGTTTGAATTTGGGTGTTTGTTGTTTGATGAAGAAGATGAAGTTAGAGAGAGAAAGATGGTGAATTGATGATGATGATGATGATTGAAAGGGAAATGTGGAGAATGCAGCAAAGCGTGGATGGTGGACTAGAGACCACCTTCCTCTATGTGGTCCTGCTCTAAAACGCATTATCTTAAATATGAAACGCAATTTGAAAGAAGAGAAATAAATTAAAAAAAAGAACAGAAAAGGAAATATTTTTTTAAAAAAAACAAAATGATAAAAATTTCCCAAAAATTGCGCTAGATGGCGTGGAATTTATAGGAAAAGGAGAAAGAAAAATAAAAAAAAAGAAAATGGTTAATTTGCACTGATAACTAACCACGCAAGATTTGTGGAATGATCCTGTAAACTTTTTTTTCTTTTAACAAAAAAAAAACTACCATTATTTATTAGTTTTCATTTTTGCCAACATTGATATATTCTTTTTAGTTTTGACTTATTATTCACACTAAATTTACGAAGTACTACTGGATTAACTCATTCTCCAAAAAAAATTTCATATAATTTAAAGAACATACTTTTTAGGTAAAAAGAACATATAATTTAGATTGAAAGAACATACTTTTCAGTTAAAAAGAACATACTATATAATTTAAATTGAAAGAACATACTTTTCAGGTAAAAAGAACATATAATTTAAATTGAAAGAACATACTTTTTAGGTAAAAAGAACATGTAATTCAAAATCAAAGAACATGTACTATCTCCAAATGTAAAAGAACATGTAATTCAAAATCAAAGAACATGTAAAAAAGAACATATGACAATGGAAATATAATATGATAGTAATTTATAAGGAACATACTAAAGTTTATATGTTTGACTTCTTGTATAATAGGATTTTATTATTTTTTTAAAAAAAATCAGTTTATATTATTTGATTTATAGAGATTAATTTTTTTAATTTTTTTTTTCACAAAACATACGTTATTTTTCTTATTAAATCAGTTTCTTGTTTAAACTTTTTTTTGAAAGTTAAATCATGCGAGTTTAATCAAAATAATAGAAAATAATATTTACCAAAAATAAAAACTAAAAGATAATATTGTATATTTATTTATTTTTTAAAAAACTAATTATAGAGATAATGGTGGAGTTAGCCGCAATTTCTGCACAATTTCAATGATTTATGCCATTTTTTTTTTTTTGATAATTATTTAAAGTCAGTGCGTTTTGTTTGTTCATCCGTGCGTTTCAATCCAAGATCACAGTTCACACTGTGGTCTCGAGTGCATCAACAAATTTGCGAGAATGCAGGGGATTTGAAGACGAAAGAGAAAGGTAAAGGGTAGAATGGAGATTTCATATGAGTTAACGAGGATTACGGCCAATAGATTGAGAAAGTCCTTTTCAGTTATCACAAAGTATGGTTTTTTTTCATTTACTTTTTCGCTGTTCAAAAAAAATTAGGATTGGTATGTGACTCTCTGTCTAGATTATGTTCTTTGACTCCATTAATAAAAATTCAGCTATATTTAATTCAGTTAAGATAAATTTAATTTATCTAATTTACTTATACGGTTTTCATTCAATTCAGATAAATTTAATCTAGTTAATTTTGTTTTACCGTTTTGTTTAGACATATTCAGTTCACTTTCGTTCAATCCAAAAATATAGCCTAATTATAGTGAATACTCATGTTCTATTCACCTTATTTTTATTCTTATGAGAACAAATAAATTCAGATAAGTTTAGATTAAGACTAATGAGTTTCTGCAAATTTAAGGTATGACACACTCACAAAATAAGATTTGATACAGAATAATAAATTCAATTCGGCAGAAATAAGTTATGATACTCAAACAAAATAAGGTCTTATAACTTTAGATAAGGTTTAATAAGGACTAATAAGATCTAAAAGTTAAGATAGACTTATTTAAATTCTGATAAGTTCAAATAAGCGAAAATAAGTTGAATATAACACATTTTTACTTTTAATAAGATAAAAATGTAGGATAAAATAAAAATTAATCAAATATGCAGCTATCATTAAGTTTAATTCGTAAAGTATTGTAAATGTGATGCTTTAAACTGTGATTAAATCTCATTTGTATTGCATTTAGTTGAACTCTAATACTTCATAACATAAAAAAACAGTAAATACTTCATAATAAGTTTAGTTCATATAAACATAAATCGAGCTTATTTGGTTTTGGTGGATGTGAATAGGTGATGGAGAACTCACCTTGTTACCTCAAGATCACAAGTTTTAGTACCTACTTATGCTTGGGAGTATGAATTTTCTTATACCCCTACTCAAGCGTTGACCTATTTAACTAGCGAGAAGTACTAATTTAGCAAGATCTTTCTCCTTACCAAGAGGTTTCTAAAAAAAATATAAATAAAATACGACAATAGTTGTGACTTGTAAGGCCTCTTTTCAACCATGTGATAGAGGTTCACGGCTCATATAAGAAGAATCTTTAATTTATCTCTTTTTTTTTTTTTTTTTGCAAGAGAATTCTTCTCAACAAAAAAAAATTATACACAAAATACACCATATATTTTCCTTAAAAGTTATACAGTCAGATTTTTGGACGGATACGATGGAGTTGATGAGATATAAGTGTGGGTCACGTGGGAATATCTGACAAATAATTGTTGTCTTACTGGGGCCTTTTAATCTACTTTATTGAATTTTATATGAATACTTTCAATATTAATTAGTACTGTAATAGCATTATTGTTTCTCTCACATCATTAGGTGGGGATATCTCATATCTGGTTAGTTTACGTCTTGAAATTCCTTTGACTCATCTCATTTCTATATGATTTTGGCTTGAATTTTGCGAGGTTTGCTTTGATTTGTGAATTTTTGTTTTTAGTAAAGAAAGGACCGTTGTGTTTGATGAAATCCAATCTTTTTGTTAAGTGCAACTGTGCAATAAAGAATGTATGGGTCTGTTCTCTTCGACATAAAACAGTTTAATTGAATTGAACTAAATTAAACTGAACTGAACTGAATTGAATTGACTGAACTGAATTGAACTGAAATGAATAGTGATATGTGAAAGTAAAAGTATTGTCCAGAGCTGAATTGAATTGAACTGAACTGAAAATAAACTGGGAGAACAGACCCGTAGAAGTTTTCTGTGAAATAGCATAATGCTAAGTTGTTTGTTGACCAGAATATATGAATTTGCATGTTGTCAATTTTTTTTTTTTTTTTTTTTTTTTTTTGCATATTTTAATGTTCTACTTCTCATGGAAGTATTTATTGGTTGTATTTAGGAAAATATTTTAGCTACCTAAAATGATAAGGTGTTAACATATTTAATTGCTGAAATGAATAGTCTTGTTTGGAAGTACCTAAAACAATGACTAGAATGATAAGTTAACATTTTTACCTTTTCAAAATCATGTGACTGAAATTTCGGAAAAATCTTTTAAACATTTAGATTATTTTTTTTTAAAACATTTTGATAACAACTAATTTTGTCAAAATAACTTATCAATTCAATCAACTAATTTTTTCCAAACATTTACGCTGATCAGTTATTGTCCTTAACCATTTCAATTTTATCTGATCAATTTCACCTAACTTATTAATTTTAGTTTATTTCAAGTAATATTGTTTAACTGAGCCAATTTATATACAGTTATGATTATGTTTTCTTTGTTACAAAGAAGGGGAGGGGGGATTCGAACCTGTGACCTATCGTTCACAACACCTCAATCGTAACCACTAGGCCAAAGCATCGTTGGTTTCATGATCACGTATGTACTTACATGGAAAAACAACTTCATATAAAACACGACTTATGACATACAACTAAAAAAACTACTTTTTTTTTAAAAGCAACTTACATTACTAAAACAAGAACATACGAGTACGAACCAGCTAGCAAGGTCCCCTACAAACTGCTACAGCAAGTTGGTGGGCCTCCTGGATCAAAGTACGTGAAATCTTAACTATAGTTACAAAAGATAAGACATAGCAAGAGTTTTAATAGCAGAAATTATATATGAAGATAATAAGGAGAACTAGTAGTAGGATGTTGCAGTCCTCGCACTGCAAGAAGGGAGTCCGTGAGTATCACTATTGAGCAGGAGTGCTTCGATGCTTCTAGTTACACCCTCCAAATTGCATGCAACTTCGTTTGTTCTGGGTGCGCTGTAGCAACAAGGTCTCCCCTGGCATACGTATTTAAGTGCCACCATATATGCCAAGCAATAGCTGCGCGCCATGTACCACGTCTTCGATGCCACTTCCATGCCCCATCTACCTTGACAATAGCAGGTATCTCTTGCAAATTGCCCCAAGTCCATCTTGAAGCAGCAGCGCCGTTATCGATAGCGATTCGTGGATATTGCAGGGGGCCAAATCATGTGATGCATCCACCCTATTCTAGCGATTTTTATTTTCCTCGATAGAATTTAAGATTTGTTTCGGAGTACAATACAATACAATACAATATAATACTCCCTTTGTATTTTTTTTTATCTTTCCTACTTTGACTTTGCACGTTTACCAATGTACTTATTCTACATTAAATATCCTTCATTACATGTTGGTAAAAATTATAATAATTGAATATTAATAAAGTACTCATCGAGACGAATTAAACAAGACCCCACATGTCTATATTTTTTCTTATATATTGAGAAAAATCTAAAAGATTCTCTCTAATTGTGAATAGTGTCAAGATTTTAAGTGAGGAATATAATATAATATAGTATAATATAGTATAATATAGTATAATAAAGTATAATATAATATAATATAATATAATATAATATAATATAATATAATATAATATAATATAATATAATATAATATAATATAATATATATAATATAATATAATAAATTAAATATAATATAATATATATATATAATATAATATAATATAATATAATTAATATAATATAATATAATATAATATAATATAATATAATATAATATAATTATATAATATAATATAATATAATATAATTAATATAATATAATATAATTAATATAATATAATATAATATAATATAATATAATATAATATAATATAATATAATATAATATAATATAATATAATATAATATAATATAATATAATATAGTATAGTATAGTATAGTATAGTATAGTATAGTATAGTATAGTATAGTATAATATAGTACAATATAGTACAATATAGTACAATATAGTACAATATAGTACAATATAATACAATATAATACAATATAATACAATATAATACAATATAATACAATATAATATAATATAATATAATATAATATACGATTTTTTCACCAAATAATACCCCTTACCAAAAAAATTATTATCCAAATACCCCAACTTTTTTCAAAATTCACCAGATACCCCTAACTTTTAAAATAATTCACCAGATACCCCAAAAGTTGACGGACGTTAGTCTCCGTTAGTGTTTAGTTACAAGTTTGCCCTAAGTCAACCTAATTAACCCTGAGTTAATCTAATTAACCTAAGTCAACCTAATTAACCCTAACTAATCCTAACCCTCACTCTCCCCTAAACCACCAGCCCCCCACCCCCCTAACAACCCAACCCCACTAGCCCCCAACCCACCACCCCACCACCCCACCACCAACCCAATACCACCAGCCCCCTCCCCTGCAGCCACCGACACCAACCCCACCAACCACCTCCCCCGCAGCCACCGACACCAACCCCACCAGCCCCCTCCCCCGCAGCCGCCGACACCAACCCCACCCACCAACCCTCCTCCGCAGCCACCGATACCAACCCCACCCCTACCTCTCCTCCGTTGCCACCGATATGAGACCCACCCCCTACCCCTACCCCTCCCCCGCAGCCACAAACCCCACCCCTACCCCTACCCCTTCCCCGCAGCCACCAACATCAGACCCACCCCTACCCATTCCCCGCAATCACCAACATCAGACCCACCCCTACCCCTCCCCCGCAACCACCAACGCCACCCTACCCCTCCCCCGCAGCCACCAACATCAGACCTTCCCCCTACCCCTCCCCTACAGCCACCAACACCAGACCCATCTCTCTCTTCGCTTGCGGTGGTGGTGGACGATCGAGAAGATGATTTGGTGGTGGCTTCCTCCATTTCAATGATGCGCCGGATCGGAGACTGAGCGAGGAATGATAAGAGAGGGAGAGGCGCGGCTGCGGGTTGGGGAAGGGGGGCTTCGACGACGCACCGAAGATAAGAGAGGAAGAGGCGCGGCTGTGGGATGGGGGAGGGGGGTGCGACGATGGGGCGGGTTTGGGTCGGTTCCAGCTGGACCCGACCCAGACCCGTTTATTTTTCACAGACCCAGACCCGCCCCAGATCCATTGGGTCTAGATTTTTCAGACCCAGACCCAGATCCGCTGGGTCTAGCGGGTCCGTGGGTCCTTACTGGGTCCTAAATGGGTCCTTCTTAGTTTTAATTTTTCATCACATTTTTTAATATATGTAATTAAAAATTTTCGCCTAATATATATATGTTTTTGTATCCATAGTTAAAGCATTCTCTAAATAAAATTTTAAGAATTAACTCATAAAATATTAAAATGTTACAACTTATAAATAAGTTACATGTCTTAGTGGAGTTACAACACTAACGACTTCACAAAATCAAAACTCATAAAATTATAGAGTTTAGGTAAAAAAAAAATTCTAATATGTAAATGGGTCCGTGGGGCGGGTCTGGGTCTAGCATGTGGACCTGGACCCAGACCCGACCCATGCTATATGGGACCCAGACCCGACCCGGACCCATTGGATCTAAAATTTCTGGACCCAGACCCTTATAAATGGGTCGGGTCCTAGCGGGCCTTGGTCGGGTCCAGGACCCATTGCCATCCCTAGCGACGACGCGTCGGAGAATGAGGGAGAGCTGCGTGGGAGGTTGGGGGTTGGGGGAGCTGTGTGGGAGGTGGAGGGGGCTGGTGGGGATAGGGTTGTTGGTGGGGTGGTGGGTTAGGGGAGAGAGGTGAGGTTAGGGTTACTTAGGTTTTTTGAATATTTAGGATTAATTAGAGTTTTTTAGGGTTAATTAACACTAGATGACTAACGGAGTTAACCGCCGTTAGTCATTAAGGGTATTATTTGTCATTTTTTTCAAAATTTGGGGTATCTGGCAATGTTATCAGGATCGGGATTCTACTTCGGATCGTAGGGGTTGGTAGGATTGAATCGGTGGGATCGGATCGTAGGATCGTAAGATCCTAAAATTCGGTAAGATAGAGATAATTATGCTAGAATATGGTGAGAATCTCATGTTAAAAATTTACACATATTAGTAATGACTTATTTCCTTGGCAAATGGTGATAATTTTCAATACTATAAGGTAAAAGTAATATATGCAACCAAAATCTAATAGGAGAAATATAATATGTGAAATTACTTAGCGATTTTTTTATGATAGGATCGAATCGTAGAGTCATAGGATCATAGAATCGTATTAAGATCCTACCACATCATTTTTTGTGGTTGGATAGGATCGAAAGATCCTACAAAATTAAGATCCTACATAGGATTGGGATCGGTGAGATCCTTCTGAATCGTAGAATCTTAGGATCGTAAGATTCGGATCGGGATTTTACCAACTACATTTAGGATCAATGAACTAATGTCATACATTAATATAGGCTTATCCATCCATCCCTTGATGGACACCAACACCAACAGGTACCTAAAAATGTACAAAAGATAGTGTCATCAACATCATATACATTGAAAGATAATTTAAGATGACATACAACATTGAAACAAACTCACCCATCCTCTACCTCTACCTCTTCCCTTTCCCCTGCCTCTGCCTTCACCACCTCTTCCACCAGTTGCTGCTGTGACAGTTGAATCAGCACCCATGCCTCTCCCTTCACCACCTCTTCCACCAGTTGCTGCTGTGATAGTTGAACCAGCACCCCTGCCTCTGCCTTCACCACCTCTTCCTTCCCCATCTCCTCTTCCACTTCTGTTGCCACCACCTCGTGACCCTATGCCACCCCTGATAACCCTTCCACCTCTCCCTATCCTACTGGGTTCTGCTGTGACAGTAGGTGTAGCAGATGGTTGTGGTTGGGTTGATGATTGGGGGTCTTTCCTAGGCCTACCCATTGGCCTCTTTTGTGGTGGCTCTTGCACAACAACTTTGTCCCTATTAGGACACCTTTTTTTGTTGTGGCTCTTGCACAACAACTTTGAACCTATTAGGGCACCTTTTTTTGTTGTGGCCTTTTCCCTATAGATTGAGCAAGCCATCTCTAACCCATGCCTAGTCAACTTACCAGGCTTCTTAGGGTTTTCATAGGGACCTTTCAACCTGTTCAGCCTAGGCCTGCCAGGCCCAATCTTGATTGGAGGTGGATCAAGAGCAAACTCTTTTTCAGGCCAATGTCTTTCCCCTGTGCAAGGTGGAATTAGAGGTGATCATTTTGGCCCGGCCCTACCCGTTTTTAGGCCGGGTTTTGGGCAGATTTTTTTCGGCCCGCGATCCGAATTTTTTTTTGGCTTTGGGCAAGCCAAAAATGACTTTTTAGTCTATTTTTTGACCTAGCCCATTTTTGGCCTGCAAAATCCCGCCAATAGACCCGAAATAACGGGCTTTGGGCACAAAAATTCGACCCGAATTTAGGCCCGACCCGGCCAATGGGCAATTTTTTTTGCCGCGGCCCATCCCGGCCCATGATCACCTCTAGGTGGAATTGACCATGCATATGCCTTAAGATACATATCCCTCTTATGCGCATTAGTAACAAAGTCCTCCGCTTCTTGGTTACATAAATAAATACAAGAAATAGCATGGGATGCCAGTCATGTCTTATTTCCTACAAGTGCAGGTGTGCTTGGCTAGGTCAACTATGAAACTACCTATCAAGTGGTTGACTTGGAATAAGGTGTTGGATGATGGGCAGGGAATGTAGTTTGCAGCAAGGTCTTTCTCTTTTTCCAATTTAACCTGAACCCTAGGACTGATTTGTGCACTAGACTTTTTCATTTCTTGCCTTTTCATGACAAGTCTTTGCATCAAAGCAACTCTAAATGTCCTCTAACATGTATATTAAGTGTTTGACCCTAGCATTTATGATGTAACCATCGAACGTTTCAGCTAAATTAATTATTTACTATCACATCAACCTTCATGGTATCTTTTAGATGGGCCCTACAAAATACCTTTTGATTGTAGCTCTTATATCCAACCACAGCAGCTGGATTCACCTTTTCCATTTCTGACAATGCCTCATTATGCTCAGGGATACTGTAAGATTTGGCTGCTTTCCAGAAAAGTTGCTTCATCTCATCTCCTTTCTATGTTCTGTGCCACAGTGCAAAGATGTGCCTAGCACAATGCATGTGCTCAGCTTTGGGTAGCAACTTTGCAACTGAACTCAATATAGCCTGCATAAAGAACACAAGTAAGCAAGCAACTAAGAAATAAAATAAAGTAGCACAAACTAAAGTAAACTACACTAACTAACCTGATTTTCATCACTGATTATAGCCAATCCATCACCATCTTTCAGGTCAAAATGGCCTTGCAATTCAGTTAGAAACCACTCCCATGAAGAACTATTCTCCCCTTCTACATTAGCCCACACTGCGGGGAACATCTGATCGTTTCCATCTCTCCCTACAGCAGCCAAAAGTTGCCCTCCTAAGAAAAATTTGATAAAACAGGCATCAATGCAAAGGACCTTCTTGCAGCCCTCCATCCACCCCTTCTTCAACCCATCAAAACCCACGAAAAGCCTCTGAAACACCAGTGGATCAGATTATTGGCTAGTGTTAGTCACAAGCACAATGTGTGATTGAGGATTTGCCACTTTTAGTGCCTTTATATACCTCCCTAACTTGTAATGTTGTACAATTGAACCATGTAACAGTATGTGTGCTTGGTACTTGGTTTTGTATGCAAAATTTCTTGTAACAACAATCTTAAAAGCCCACCTAATGGTTTCTTTAATTTCAGCTGCAGGCCAGTGGGGCATGGTCTTAAAGACCTCAAGAAACTGTTTTGCTGCCCATAATGCTTTCAACTAGGTGTTCTTGGTCATATTTCTAGAACACGTGTGTGTGTCAATCACAGTTTTGACCACAAAACAAGCCTTTCTTGTGTCCCATGAAGAGTACAACCTGAATGGGCACCCCTTCTTACAGCAAACCCCTAACCTCTATCCTTTGTTTTTGTTGCTAATATAAAACCTCAAACTTCTACCTTGTAAGATTGCAAAAGCTGCTACAACTTTCTCAAAAGCAGCTGTGTTTGGGAACCTTTGTCCCACCTTCCATACAAACTTGCTGAAGTCCACACTATTTGCATCAACAACCAAACTCCTTCCCCTCCTCCTCCTCCTCCTCCTCCTAGGAATTAAATCACCTTCCTCTTCACTGGCCTCTGGGGTGTGAATTTCATCTTTAGAGTTTTCATACTCACTTTCAAAACCCTGATGTTCTCCCTCACCCTCACCAGATGTGTGCCCTTCATTGCTGTTAGTTGTAATAAACCTCGTTCTGCCTCTTTCCTTAGTTGTTCTGCCAACTCACTCAGCTTGTTCTTGCAACCTCTCACCTTATTCCTTGTTGTTATATACTCCTCATCACTAGTGTAAATATCATCACCATCAAGCTCTTCAATGTGATCTGACTCATTCTCCTCAACTATGTTCTCCTCGTCCTTACCAAAGTCTTCATGTATGACCTTATCCTCATCAATAAACTGCCCATCAACTTCTAAAACAAAATCAGCTGGCACACTTGATGTAGGTGGTTCAAAGAGTGGATCTGTGTCATCACTTGAGGTAGGAAAATCAGGAATAAGATCATTCAGAGGGATGGGACTTTCAGGCCTAGGATTAGTCCACCAATCATCAGTGACGCAGAAGTCAGGAATTGGTGAGCTTGTTGTCGATTGTGGATTCGAAGTTGGATGAGGTTCAGAGGTGTGTTTTGAGTGTGAATGCACTTCTTGTGCTACTGGTTGCTTGTTTGATGTTGTGTTCCCTTTTCTAGGGTTAGCATGTACATTTAAAAGGGTTGTGTTGTGGTTGAATTTGATGTGGATTTATTTTGGGATAAGAATCTTGGACTGGTTCTAGTAGGAGAAAAGGTGGGTAATGAGGTGTTAAGGGAGGTCCCTTTTTTGGATTTGGGTGATTTTTGTGGGGTCACCTTTTTAGAACCTGGTGCTGTCTGTGGGGCCCTTCTAGAAATGAGTTTTTGGGGTCTTTTCTCAGGCTCAGGTAGTTGTGGTTGGGGTTCATCAAGTTGGGGGTTCATCAACCCCATGCAACACATACAAATCCAAGTACCTAGCTTCTTTAATAATACTAGTCATCACCCTAACCTCCTCATCATCATAAACCCTCTTCAAACCACCATCAATTGCACACCAGGTGTTAAATAATAGACCATCTCAATTTTCCTATAGTTACCGCATTCTTTGGCCATCTTTTGTAAGAAAAACCATGACAACTCATCAGGGTCAATAGGGTATTCTTGGCTTCTCCTCCCATATACAAGGACCCATTTGTACTTTTCTTAACAATCCTCCATGACAAAGCCTTAATGTAAGTATGTAACCCAATCCATGTTCAATTACCCTTGCAAGTCACAAAAGTCCTATTCAGTTCAACTAATCACAATTCGTAATCAAGCACGTAAATTAAACTAATTAAGTGGAAAAAAATAAAAATTGCAGTAAATAACATATTACATTCTTGAAAAAAGTTCAAAACTTTAACATTCAAGTTCACATTTAGCATCATCAATGTACATACTCAAATTGCAACAAAAAAATTCCAATTTAAAGAATGCAAAGAGGAGTACCTTTCACAAAAAGCGAAATTTTGATGTAGTTCACCCAAATCAGCGTTCCCACAGCTTCAATTGTAACATCCAGTAAATAATAAATAATTAATGCATGATTAAGTAGCTTAACTCGGGAATTTAAATGTGATCGTACGTAAGTAATACGTATGATAAGTTGTGTGTAAAAATAATTTGTGCTTCCGTGTAATTAGTATTTAGAAGGAATTATGTAAAGATAATAATATTATTAAATTATATGTAAACACTTAGGGTCTATATATATTATTTTGAGAAGTTGAGTTGTGAAAATTGAGGGCTATTGGAAGATAGAAATTATGTTCAACTATTAAGCAATTAACGGTTACGCTTAATAGAATGGACTTTAGAATTTCATTTAGAGTATGAGGTTAGATATATCAAGTAAATTTTATGATGAGGATTATAATAAGAACAATTTTGGGGTCTTAGAATACTAACATATGGTATATTATAAGATTTGGAGTCATATTAAGACAAATGAGAAGAGCTGGAAAATTCAGAAATACACCAAGGTGGAATGGAACCACATTAATCAAACCAAATGGGTCTAACAAGTCTGAATTAATACACCCATACCTTCCCCACATATACCCTCACATCCTACATAAGTTTCATCACCAAACACAAACAAATTTTCTCTGCCCAAAACCTTTCTCTCTCCCTCTTCCAACTCGCCAGTTCTGGCGGTAAGAACCAGAGTTGGTTCTCAGCTTCATTTCTTGGATTTTTGCTTCTTAACCTATGCATGCAAAGCCTGATTATTATTCACTACATATAGGAGCATATTGGGAAGCAAAAAGATCACCATTTCGTGGCCAAGAAGTTCAAGAAAAAGAACCATCTTCTTCAATCAAGAAAACAGTAAGTATAGTGAATGTTTAGGTTGAATTAAGGTACTTCCTTGAGGTATTTTCTTATGAAATTTGGTGTGAATGTTCTTTTATGTCTTAGGATAAAAAAGAATCAAGAATCAAGTCTTGAGGAGAAGGAGAAGTCGGATTATTGCTGTTAGAAGTGAAGGTACACATAAAACAGCTCTATTTGGAAACCTAGTTTATACAAAAATTTGGTAAAATTATTGAGAACGATTTTAAGGAGGATTTTCTTGATTTTAGGCAATTAACATCTACTGCATGTTAGTATTTGATAAGGATTAATCATTGAATATTCAAAAATCAAGTGGAAAAGCATGTTCTTTCACTACATTATAACTAGTTATGTGATTTTTGTTGTTTTTCATGAACTTTTGTTGTGGTTTGGAGATTGAATTGTTTTGGAATGAAGTTGGTTGATGGAACAGTAGGTTAAGTGATTGTTAAGAGGATGCATGTGTAGGTATCATGATTTTAAGAACATCCTTAATTGATAGTTGATTTTTACACTAAAAAGGTGACTAAACTACCCTAGTTTTCCATGTTTTTATGAAGTTATGTTTAGCAAATGATAAGTGGAAGTTTTAAAGGATTATCACAAAAGTTTTTATCACTAATCTACTGTATTTTAGAATTAGAACTTGTTTAATAATCTTTTCTTACTTAATGACATACCAAAGTAGAAGAATTTCACATTAAAAACTGCATTTTAGACACAAATGTACTTTAGTTTTGCGTGAGAGGTTGTTTAAATAAATTTCTTTATAAGTGAGGAGATTTCCAGTAGGTTTAAGGTTGAAGAACTCCACTTATTAAGTTCATGTTCAAGTGAGATTCAAGCTAAGTACATTTTCGCTTCCGAAAAACATCCTTTTTACTTCACTTAACTTAAGTTCTTTACACAAGGGATTAGATGAGCAACTCTTGATTTTGATATGATATATTGCACCTCAAATTATCACTTAACTACTGTCATAACCATCTTCAACCATTCTTATTGAAGTAATTAACAGTTTTCTTTCAATCACTGAACATTGGTGACTTGTTTCGAAATTGTGATAAATGGTTTTGAACTCTTTTTGCGTATAGAAGAGGAATGTGTGTATATGTGTAAGGACATGTCCTATTAAAGCTTGCAAGCGAGTAAAAAGTAGGAGTTTAACTCCGAATTGTGTGGAGGTTTGCACTTAGGTGCACCTCAATGTGTGAACTCTTCTTCTTACGCATAACTAGAAAACCGTTTTGACTTGGTGTGTGTGTTGAGAAGTTTGTGATTATCTTTTAAACATTAAATTGTAGAATTTCATGTTGAGATGGTGTTTTTAATTAAACCATGGATTTTGCAAAGTGGATTTGGATTGTGAATACATTATATGCTCAGCCACCATAATTATCTTTGGGTTGATATGTGTACCAGCGTAAGCTGATTTTTCTTTCTTCTTTCTGTTCTATGAACCTGTCCTGGTGGGGGCAGATTTTTGTGCAGGAACTAGCAAACTAAGGTAAACTGAGGGAAGAGCGAATATGAAGTCGTGTCCCAACTATCCTAGCAGATGCAAGCTTGAACATGATCACCTTTTGAGATTTACTTCTGTTTATGAATACTGTTTAAACTTATGATTAAAATCTTATTTTGGGTTTGTAATAACTAAATTAATTTTCATGTGTGATGAATGTTTGATCTAAGTGTAGCTTGTAGAGTCAATCCAGCCATATTAATGGGTTGACTCCAGCAGGTGACAGCCTCCGTAACGTTTGATTATGCTCTTGCTTCCACTATTGCTGGAAAGTATAGTTTTTAATCAATATTTAACATAAGCTAGGACGGGGGCTGTTACATCAAATCACACAGAAAATGAAAAAGGCGACAAAAAAAAGAGGAAGATGAAAACGATGATCAACAGCAGACAGAGGAGAAAGAGAGAAAAAGGGTTAGTTTTTGGGAGGGAAAAGACACACTCACGCTGAGCTCACGTGATGTGTTTTATTTATCTATTCAGCAGGTTTCCAATGACATGGGTCCACAAATAAAAATAAAAAAACCCAAAGTTAGGTTTATTATATAATAATAGGCAGTTGGGAGTATTTTCGGCAGACGGCCAAAAGGTGGGACTTTTTTGGGTAAATTTTCCTAAGAAAAATACTTATGCTAAGAAGTGTGCCAAAAATGACAAACAACTACTACCTCCGTTTCTTTTTAATAGTTACAATTACACTTTTCACGCATGCTGATGCGCTACTTTGAGTTTGAGCCTTTATATCTCTAGTTTTGTATTTGTAAAAAATATAAAAACTCAATATTCTACAAGTATACATTGAGACGAATCAAATAAGATGCCTCATGAATATATTTTCTCTTAACCATAGATCACAAATGATAGTTAAAGAAAAATTTGTAAATAATGTTAAGAATGAAAGTGCAACTATTAAAAAGAAACGTATGTAATAAGAAAATAAGAACGAAACAAAATAATTGTCTATATATCATCATCATTATGATTATTTTAAAATGGGGAGAATGCACATCTATTACTTTAAAAGTTGGTCAATCATAAAATTGGAGGTCAAAAATTCAATTTGTCTAGCTCACAGGAATTCAGACAAAAAAAGGCCAAGACAGAATTAAAGCGTAAAAAAATAAGAAGTCAAAAATACGCTAGAGAAATTTCACGCCTCCTAAAATCATCAGATCAAACAAAGAACACATGATAAATTGAGAATCAAACAAAGCAGAATTCTTGAGTTTGAAACAAAAATCAATTCGTTTCCATCTTTATTCTTCAATCACCCTTTTTCTTCCAATTCAAACCAACATACAATTGCATGGTGTAATAATCTTACATGTCACAAGTTGGTAAAAGAAAACAAAAAAAACCCAGGTAATTCTAAGGCATGAACAGAAAATTCCTTCACGTCCAACCTTCTGAGCTCAAATTCCCATGTAAGTTGACCATTTAATTTTCTCTCTCCTAAAAGCTTTATTTCTCCATTAAAATCCCCTTTGTATGAACTCACATTGTTTCATGTTGTTTTCTTTGTTGGGGTTTCTCAAGTTCAATTAAACAAGTTGAGCACATGTTGGTTGGAATTAACCAGCAAAATTGATCAAAATGTTGCATTCAAGGTACCCTTTTTCTTAAATCTGGGCACTTTTTGTAAATTTTTTCCTGATTTTGTGGTGTTATTGAATTTCTGGATTTTGTGAATTTTTTCAAGGTTAAAACAACACATCCCAAAAAATATTGTGTTCGTCCTAATGTGGGTATGATCTCTCCTGGTTCAACTTGTGTTGTTAAAGGTGATTTCTTTATTTTCCTCGAGGTTTTTTTTTTTTTTGGGGGGGGGGGGGGGGGGAGATAGTTTGTGCAAATTATGTGTTGAGCAAATGCTCAAATTAGCGTCTCACTATTTATCTTGTAGGGGTCACTTTTTGTTTACGCTACTTTATAAGTGACCCGTTTAACTTAAATAGTGAGGTAAGACGGTCTTTTTGTAGACCAACTATCTCTGTTGTCTGTTGATTTTATTTGTATTATTTGCTAAATGTTACAAGGTTTTAAGTGTTCAACAATGTAATTGTTACTGCTTACTTATATGATGTTGATATTGGGTGTTATTTAGTTAGTATGCAAGCTCAAAAGGATTTTCCTGTTCCTTTGCCAAAAGACAAGTTTCTAGTTCAAAGTATGATAGCTCCAGTTGGGTTGAATGCTGAAGATATAACCTCTGAAATGGTATGATGAACTTTCTTAGGTTGATGAATTGTTTTTAGAAGATAATGGGTAGAAAGGAGGGAGAGGGTGTTGTTTTTTTTACACTGAGTGTGAATGTTCCATATATGTTTGATATTGTAGTTCAGAAAAGAGACAGGCAATGATGTTGAGGAACTAAAGTTGAGGGTAGTATTTGTTACTGCGGATCCGCCATCGCCTATCCCTGAAGTTTCAGAAGAAGAGTATTCTCCTGAAGCACCCGAATCAGAGACATTGGATCGCAGAAATCACATAATGGCGTTGTTTGATTCTGTAAGTGCTAGCTTCTTCTGTTGAGGTTCATTTCAAAAAGCTACTTCTTGTGTATTATGTAATTCTATTTATCTCTTGCATGATTAAGTAATCCCAATTATGGGTTTCAGGCAACAACAACCGCAGGTGAGTTCCAAGATTTTTTCTTCAAGGTCTGATTTCTCGCCTCATTTTTAATGTTAATGCTAGAAATTACTTGTTTGTGGTATTAGAGTTGGCTTGTTATCAGTTTGGGTTTTTTTTTAGTAATTAGTTATTGCTTCTTTTCATTGCTATCAACTTTTACTTATCAGCCAGTGTATATTAAGATATGGCATTAATTGTGGGTTTTTAGGTGCCACTTCTTTTACTTATAGTCAGGAGACAATATGTATCTCTCCACTACTGTCTTTTCTTGTCAAATGAAAAGTAGAGCAATCGGACAGGTGTAAGCATGGTGAAACTCATATGGGCGGTAGAAGTATAGAACTCTCAGATTTATATCCCCTTCCTATCAGTTCTGCTTCCCTTGTCTGATTCCTTCATCCTAAAAATGTCCCATGAGCCAAGAGGCCTGGATACATGTTTGATCATTGTCTCATTGAGTCCACTATACGGGTGATTGGAAGGATTATGAAAGATCTGAATAGATTTATCAGTTTAATTGACGAGCTCTATACAACTAATAGTATTGTTATTCTAATCAGGAACAACACAGTGATGGAGAGGAGGAAGAGCAAATGTTTGAGGTGATTAATATATCATCTTACATTCCTTAGCTAATGTTCATTTAATATAACCTTTTATTCTTGTTATAGTGATAATATTCAGACTTTAAGTACTTTGGCTCTTATTCTTCTCAACTTTAATTCTGGATGATTGGGTCTTATGGTTGAATGTATCCCAAGTGGTAAAGTTAGTATCTCATCATTAATGTCATCGTATTTAATCATTCTCTTGCGTATTTCAGGCATCAGAATCTACATTTGAACCTGAAAGGCAGCTTTCTCAGGTAGAATGTTCTCGATTTTGTGATGTACATATGGTTAGCTTTTACATTTTTTATCTTATCTTTTGTGGCATAACTCAAAATGTTGATAATCATAGCAGTCTTTGGAATTGAAGTGTTGATCAACAGGTGCTGGTATCTATTGACAGATTTGTACCATAGATCCCAAACAAAATCGTGCACAAAGTTTTGATTGGTGAATAGAAAATTATGATTTCTGTTCTTATAATCATCCCTTCTATAGGTGATAATAGCCAAAAAAGATCTTAATTCCAAGAAAAATTTAATCTTTCAGCTTGCTAACATTCACAATTATTGAACTCATAACCATGATTTGTGCAGTTCTTGACTTGTTAGTTCTCAATATGTTTGAAGAGCTGTGCTTAAATTGGTAGTTAAGAGATGGTAATCTAACAATCCAAATCTGGCTCTAAGCCTGGGTATAATTTGATATTATTATCAAGCTCTTGGACTATCCACATTACTGAAAACTTGCACAGTGTGGTCTGTAAATTGTAATGTGATGGAGATGCAGTATTGTCTGTGATAAAATGCGGAGGTCTAATTAGGATGAAACTGGTGCTGTTGACCAGAAACAACGATATGAGGCCTGCACTTATTTTCTAAGTTTAAGTTAGAAAGTAAATCCATACGTGGAACTTGTGTCTTATATCTTCAACTCTTCTAAGCTAAATAATATAGATGTCTCATCCTGACCGCAGTTAATAACTTGATGCCGTCTGTCAAAGTATGAAGTTATGCTAAAAGAAACTTGCTACGAGAACATTTTTTTTGCCATAACATGCCTATGGATATGCACAAGATGCTCAGCCTTTACTTTAGTTTCGGCTATAAATTCGCAGAATGATGTCATGTGTGATCCTCTTTCTTTCTTTACTATCTTAAAATGTTCCAACTTCACTATGAAATTATATGACGATATTATTTTTCAGGACTGGGATAGGGTTTCCAAGCTGATAGAAGAACGAACATTCCTGATGCTAGAAAATCACGAGCTGCAGTGTGAAGTGGTTTGTCCTGAAACTACGCTGTTTTCTATTTTGATCAACTTCATCGTTCCATTGTTTCCACTTCATAGTTCTATGATCTAATATTAGAAACGGGGGGTTATCTGTTATTCTGATAGATGCCATGTCTATCATCACATAAACCAGGGTAATAGCTTAATTCCTGTTGTTTACTAATGTTTGTGGCACAAGTGTTAGCATATGGGTGTGAATTAGTGATCCATTCGCGCTAACGTTCTGCATTTTCACTCAGCACTTTATGTAATAACTTACTAAAATATTTACACCACGGGGAAATGGACAGTCACAAATATTTTCTTCATTTTTTCCGTAAATAACTAGCAGTTCATTTTATCTATTTTTCTGACAGGAAATGATAAGGAAACAAATCTACAGGAGTACTAGCCATGGTAATAGTGCAACTCGACTGGCGCTTTTAGCTTCTTTCTTCGGCTTAGTGGTTGGGTATGTGATTAGTTAGTCTTGTGCAGTTCCGTAGGATTTTTTGTGATCACCAGTTAGTAACACAAGTGACGATGTGCTGACTTATTTGTCTCGGTATCTCTTAGCTATTTGCATGACCTCTTTTGAATATCAAAAATATGTGCTTCAAAAATCATCTATAGTTATAGATTTCTCCACTTTTGCTTCTCCAAGTTGTACTGAATGTATACATGTCTCAACAAACATACTAGTTCTTTTATCAGTTTATGTAGTAACATCTTGGCGTTACGAACAAGAGATTTTCTCCTATAACTAAAAGCATGTTCGTCGTTTTTTCGTCCTTTCAAACAGATATATACAAATACGAATACACCCCACCCACCTTTTTCTTTATTTAGGAGCATGTAGCAATCATCTATGCAGAGCACAAAAATGGCAGTTGGAGGTTTCTATTTCCTGCATCCTGCATCCTGCATAGTATTACTGACTAATGTGTTGATCGAATAAAATGAAAAACCTTCACTAAAAAAGACAAGATCATCAGCAAAGTACATAATATTCATTCTTAATCAGATAAAAATAAAATCAATTACATGAAATCTATCATGTTCTCTACAATTTTTCTTCTAATTTGAAATATTTTCAAGTAGGAGTAAGATATTCATCAGGAGAGTGATAATCTTGAAAACAAGAAAAACCCGCCTTCATACAACATATTCCAATCCCTATCCCAAGAACCCAGAAAACTACCCTGAAACCATAACGAGAACTACCCTTCTTTTCTTCTTGCTTACTCTTCTGATGATAACCACTAATTATGTTCTCCTCTTTCTGAATCCCTGCAATTTCTTTCTCTTGATCTTGATCATCAACAATGCATTCCTCTGCATTTTCTCTTTCTTCCATCTCATTATCATCAGTAATGATCTCCTCTTCATCTGACTCCACTACTCCATCCTGATCCTGATCATAGTAGTCGACAAACTCCGGGTTTTCATATACTGTGAACCTCGACGTAGAGAATTTCTCGTCGTCTTCATGATGGACTTCGTCTCCTTCTTCATGATCAGCATCTTCATCAAGACAAGGATAAGTAAGGCGACAAAAAGGTTGTTGATTGGACTCCATCGATGAGGAAGTGGGTTCGACTTTGGCCCATTTACGAAAGACGTTCTGGAGTTTCCTGACCTGGTCAGCAACATGATTCAGATGATGGGTATCGTGTTCATCAGAATTCGGGTTTGATTTTGAGTTAAATTCAGCGTGGATGAGATTATTGATGAACTGAAAGTTTTTGTCGATTTCTTCAGAAACAGAGTAAGGTGGTGGTGTTTCAGTTGTAAGTGATTCGGAGATAATAGGATTAAGTTTGTCTTTTAAACTCCCAATTCTCTTGTGCAATGTTGAGTACTTCTTTTCCATCACTCTCTCCATTTCTATCCTTGATAAAATGTGATGCGTTGCTCTGTTATGTTTTTGAATGGTGGTTTACATTTGATGCGGTTGAAGAGGTATGTGACGGTTAGTGGAGGTTAGAGAATTTAGAATTATTGGCGCCAAAAGTTGAAAACGATAAGATGGATCATGGATCTCTTCATGGCTAACATCTGTCTACCATCATTTTTTAGCAAATAAAACATTGAATTTTTTTTTTACCTTCTTTTTATCATTTGATCCACAAATATTAGCATTGGTTAATAGTGACAACAAAAAAAATCTAAGGAAAGAAATGAACAATACTCTATAGAAAGAAAATGACTAGGTAAAGAGTGATTTCATTATATACCGGGTGTATCATATGCATGGTACTCTCAAGAGTAATATTTGCTCATTTGCTTATTTGGAATTCTTGCTTTTTAGTATATTTTACTCATTTAGATGATTTCAAATGAGTAATAAGCAAAAAAATAGTATTAAATGTACTATGCTCATGGTACACCTGAGTGTATGATAAATTTTTTATGTTCAATGACGTACAGATTGTTTCAACTTTTTTTATTGAAACTTTCTCCAATCTTCTATGTTTCTTAGGTTCAATCAATTAATGAGCAAAACTAGTGTATACAAATAAAGAGCTAAGAATCTAATAATTATAATGGCTTCAAATTATTTACAAAACTTGGTTTTCTTAAATAAAAGAACAAATGTTTATTTTATTTTTTTGAGGGGAAAGAGAAGTGCGTTAATCAAAGGGACAAGGTGTCCATAAGTACAAATGTTTATTTAGAATCTCTATTATATATGGCAAATTGGCAATAGAGGTGGGATACGAAAAAATTGAATAAGGAAAAAAGAAATATTGAAAATAAATATAACTTCCTAATTAATTAAAAAAGATAAAAAAAAAGGCACAACAAAAAGAAAAAAGAGAAAATTTACAACACAAGTCGTTATTTCCATCTCAACTAATTTTTTTGAAAAAATTTAAAAGTCTGTGATTTAGTGGGAAAAAATGATTAAAATTTTAAAAATTTCTAACGTAGTAGATGTAACTAGTAATTATTTTAATTTTCAAATTGTTTTCGCACGCATCACGTGCATATAAATACTAGTTTTAATTATTCACTGTTTGATGGTAAAATATAATTTAATTTCATAATTCCTTTAACTTAAATAATATAGCAATTCTTTTTAGAAAAACAATATAGCAAGTAATGAATATCAGAATCTTCAAATCTAAAAGGCACGTCCTATATGAAGAGACACTATGTAAAGATGCGTTCTCTTCACCTTAATAAATTAAGTTTCAGATCCAATCAGTTCAGTTCAGATGAGTTCAGTTCAGTTCATATAAGTTTCAATCAGGTCCAATCACCTTAATAAATATTTTTATTTTTTATTAATTAACTGTAATTCAGTAATTGTATTTGTTTTTAGATCTGTAATTCAGTAATTGTAAAATATTGCGTGAGTTAAAAAAAATTGTAATTTACTCAAGGCAGTAATTGTAAAATATTGCGTGAGTTACTCAAGGCAGTAATTGTAAACTTTCTCTTGAATATCTCTGTATTTTCCTCTCATATAATCTGATAAAGCTTCTGTTTTTACCTATGAGTTAACAGATCTTTGTGGGCCTTGAGTAATTAAAAAAAAAAAAAAATTTTTACCTGCCATGCGCCCATGCGTATATTGCTGCGGTTTCGGGAAGAAACCGCAGCAATAAACCTGTCTTTTTATTATTAAAAAATATCTATTGCTGCGGTTTTGCCTAGAAACCGCAGCAATATGTTCTAATATTGTTGCGGTTTAAAACCGCAGCAATATAATTATTACCTATTGCTGCCCCCTTAATTGCTGCGCGTCCAAAACCGCAGCAATATGCCATTTTTTTACCGCAGCAATAAGCATTTATTCTACTAGTGAAAAATCCTACTAGCTCTACTAGTTCTAGGTTAATGGACACGAAAACAGACATCACACCCATCTCAATTGCAACTAATAATAGTAGAGGGACTCACACAAGGTAAATGTCGCAGAACTTTCTCCGGAGGATGACTCAAACGCTTATGCCATATATCCATCGATGTCATGCCATCAACAACCATTATATGTACCTTTGGAACACCTCGTAAAAAGAAAAGTCCATCTTTTTGTTCACCCGCTCCAATCAACGTCCTCGTTTTAGCAATCTTATAAGACACATAATGTTTTAGTGAATTGAACAATACAATTTACAGAATCAAACAATTGTGGAATAGAAATCAAGTTACAATCAAAATTAGACACAAATAGAACATTAGTCATTTTCAAGTTTCCAGGAAAAATTACATCTCCCTCATGTGTAGCATTTGTAGTACATCCATCACGCAATCCAATTGGACAACCATTAATTTTTCAGGGAGCACACAAGTAAGAAAACGTGTCGGTGACCTGATGAGTTGCACCGATATCCAAAATCCATAAAAATTTACTATTTAGCCTATTTTTAGGTGGAGGGAGATTCAATCAATCCAACAAATTTTGCCATTGTTTTGGTGTAATCCCCACAAGACCTGCGACATCAGAATCTTGGAGCTGCTATCCGCCAAATTTCGACTCTAGACTACTGATGGCTTAGGCTATGTTCAGTTCACCTTATTTTTGCTTATTTCAGATCTAATCAGATTAGATCAGATCAGATCAGAAAAAATAAGTTCAGATCAGATCAATTCAGATCATGCTTATATTTAAAAATCATTATATCTTTCATTACATATTAGTAAAAATTATAATAATTGAATATTAATAAAGTACTCATTGAGACGAATCAAACAAGACCCCACATGACTATATTTTTTCTTATATATTGAGAAAAATCTAAAAGATAAGATCTTGTAATCAGAAAAAATAAGTTCAAATCAGATCAGATCAGAAAAAATAAGTTCAGATCAGATCAGATAAGTTCAGATCAGAAAATTTCAAGTGAACTAAACATAGCCTTAATTAGTTATACAAAAATTCAAAAAGTCAAAACTATGTTGCATAACGTCTTTTGACTGCAAACGTTTAGTACTTTCTCTCTCTTCTTCAATCTTCTGAATCAGCTCTTCTTTTTCTTTGTCCTGTTTACTAACTATATGTGCTACTATTTTCATCATCTCCTTTAGCTCCACCTAATATCCCTCCAAATCGATGTTAGTTTTTTTTTTGAATTGCGGAAAAATAAATTTTTAGGTTTTAGGTTATGTGGCTCTTGATACCATGATAAGATTTGGTCAAGTTGTATTCCATTCTCATTCATCTTCAGAAGTATTTATATAATATAGAGGACGGAGTACTGATACTATGCAAATTAGGCATAATAATATCTGATAGAACGAGAAAGAGCAATACTCAATACAGTCCGAATAGTTGTTGGTTTGACAACAGGACTATATGTTTCGTCATAGTCAACGCCAACCTTTTGAGACCTGCCATCACCTACAAGACGGGCTTTATACCGCTCAAAAGAACCATCAGATTTCTTTTTATGACGAAAAATCCACATAGAACGAATAAGATTTACATTTGCAGGACGAGGGACTAACTCCCACGTCTTATTTTTAATTAGAGCATCATATTCGTCTAAGCATGGTAGCTTTCCAATTTGGGTCATGTAAAGCACTTACAGGATTTTTGGGAAGAGGGGATATAGAAGGGGTGGTGGCAGTGGCCAAGTTAAAGATCTGCTTGGGTTTAAAAATACCACGTTGGCTCCTTGTGGCCATCCGGTTGGGCTGAGGAGGAGAGGAGTCATGTGTGGAGTTTAGGCCATGAGGGACGGGGCTGGCAGATGGAGGAGTAGTGGAGAAAGGGCTGGACACGGGACTGGGTAGGGGAGTGGTAGTGGGCCGGTCCAACAAGGGGTGAGGGGAACGGGTAGCTGGGTTGGGGAAAGGAGGAGGAGTGGGCCGGTCCAGGTCCAGTGATAAGCGAGTGAGGAGAGGAGCAGGCTGGGTTAATTGGTGGGCCGTGGGCTGCTCAGAAGGAAGAGGAGGTGTTTGGGTTTGTGTTTGGGGCATAGAATGCAGAAATTGCACAACTAGAGGAGACAAGTTATGATCCGAAAAATCATAGGAGTTGGGTGAAGGGGTGTGCAATGTGGAAAAAGGGAATTGAGTTTCGTCAAAGATAACATGTCGAGAAATGATAATTTTCTTGCTTGATAGGTCATAGCATTTATAGCCCCTATGAGTGGTTGGATAACCCAAGAAAACACAGGGAGTGGAACGAGCTTGGAGCTTGTTGATAGTGGTAGAAGGGAAGCGAGGATAACAAACACATCCAAACACTCGAAGATGAGAGTAAGTGGGTGTGCGTTGAAAAAGAATTTGTGTAGGAGATTGGTATTTCAAGACTTTGGAGGGGAGAATGTTTAAGAGATAGGTAGCCATTTGTAGAGCATAATGCCAAAATGAGGGAGGCATGGAAGAGTGAGCAAGAAGAGTGCGCACAATGTTGCTAATGGATTTTATTTTGCGTTCAGCCTTACCATTTTGGGGAGAAGTATGGAGGCAAGAAAAACGAAATTGAATACCATTGACTTTACAAAAAGAGTGAAAAGGTCCGTTATCAAATTCCCGCCCATTGTCACATTGAATATCTTTGATATTCCGTTCAAATTGAGTTTTAATTAATGCCTAATATATACAAAGTCTATCAATATCTATCTATAATATAAAAATATAATAGGAATAAGAGTCCTAACAAGCTGCAATGAAATTAAACTGGCCACGAGCCTTCACCGTCTGTTAGAAGAAAGAAGTACCAAGGTCACCCAAATTATCCCATCGAGATCTTATGCGCTGCTTCCAGTAGACCCATTTGATGAGCGCTTCATCTTCAGTATGACAAAGGTGAGATAGGACCTCATCGGGTGTGTTGCTGAAGTTCACATTATATACCTTTCAATGAGTATCATCCCATTTAAGACCCTGTTCCTTTTTACTTCTTCCATTTCAATATAATCACATCGTTTGTTTTTTCATGTTTGTCAAGACGTTTTTTTGAACGTTAATATCTCTAATTGTGTATAAGTAAAAATTTATAAAAAGTTGATATTTAAAATACTTGTATCGAGACGAATTTAACAAGATCCCACCTGATTAAATTTTTTTATATATATAATGGGGAGGATAGGTTTGTCAAAGTTGGTTCATGAATCGTGACCAAATGGTGCAATTATTTTGAAACGAATAAAGTATATGTCAAGCACCATTGGCGTGTTGCTTGCAATAGAAAATGGAGTTTCCTTTGCAAAATAAATCCAGCGGACCCAACTACTCGATGGTCCCAGGCCTTCACTAAAATGGATTGAATCTCATTTAATTGAATACACCAGGCTTCAAGTTTTATAGTCTTCGACGTTTGAGATGGGTTGGATTGCAGTCTAGGATGATGGGTTTGTAATCAGATAGAAATATGGGTAAGATTTGAAGTTGAGCATTTGAGAATATTTCTTTCCAATGTTCATCACAATAAGCACGGTCCAGTTTTTCGAACACACAGTCAACACCCTATCTTTTGTTTGTCCATGTAAAAGGCATACCCACATTATGGGGCCTCCTTGGGGAAATTCCGTGGTAAGACGAATTTCCTCTGAACTACCTTCGAACAGGGTCACTCACTTGAGACCCAACAATCCCAAATTTGCACCTTGGTCTCCCATGTAGAAGGTAGGAAGTCATACCATTGTACCCAAAGATTCCTGGTGTATATATTAGTTACTTGTGTTAATTCTATACCATAATAACTGAATACTATCTTCAATTAATTTATTTCACATGTAGCTATCTTGGAGACAATCTACTACATTACCTTGTCACATACGTTGCGTGGTTTGGCTTTTTCTATGCCATCCAGCCGACCAGTTTTGTTGTTGACCAGGCTATTTATCTCCTTAATAAAATCTATTACATTACCTTATCAAATGTCACGTACAATAATGCTGTATTTTTTTCATGTCATCGAAAGTGAAGATCCTTCAACACGCAGGAAAGTCAGCCAAAATGCAGCAAACATCAACGCCGGACCCCGTAGATGAAGAGCATGTTTCATATAGTGACGATTATTATGTTAGGTCTTACATATGTAACTTCTGCAACAAAGGTTTTTCTAATGCACAAGCTCTTGGAGGACATATGAACATTCATCGAAAAGACAGAGCAAAACTTCGTCAATCACCATCATCTCATAACGATTTAAGATCTCTAAATTCGAAACACGAAAATTCAGGTTATCCTTGCGCTTCCACAGAGCCAGAAGTATGTACATATAGACCTAATAGTGACTTACTTCTTAGTACAAGAAGTGAATTTAATGATGTTAGTGGTGAAAGAGAGGCTCTTCCTTTATTTGTTGATAGTCCTTCGATGAGCAAGCAAGATAGTAGTGATCACTTTAAGGTTAACAAGGATGATTCTGGCGTAGACCTTGAACTTCGACTAGGAAGTGGTGCAAGATCTCAAAAGTGATTCGTTTCAATTAAGCCTCCTAGGCAATGGATCAAGAAGGTCAGTAGTTCCATACATTTTCTATATGTTTGTGTATTTAGTTTATTGTTGTGAGTTGTGACAAGATAAAAATATAAAGTCTCCAAAAATTATGTTGTAATTATAAATAAAGGTCTATGCATTGGCTTATACTAGATTTTGAAGTCCGTCCGTTTTTTTAATTTGGTATATATTCATGTCATAGTTGTGTGATAATAAATAAGACAAATTATATATTTATTTAGACATGTATTTTTAGTAATATGATTATATTCTTATTTAATGATAATTATTTTAATACAATCTCAACTCTACTCAATTATAACATGATGGTGTATATGTTTGTAGTATATATGTAGTAAAAGTTATAATACTCAATTAAATTATTAATTTATAGATAATTCATTGAAAATCAAACTCTAATTTCTCTGAATAATTCTAAAAGTCCTATATGCTTACTATATTTCATGGAGTATTTCTTAGTATACTAAATTCATACTCGTCTTATAATTTCTTCATCATAAGATGATCCAACGTATATGCTAAAGATAAAACATTTATCTATTTTTTTACATAGTTGTAAGCAAGTTCCTATGATGTAAAACTTATATGCTAAATAGTGTAGTAAATTTTATACTTTTGGCAGGATTTGGCAATGGATTTTGTGTTGGGTTTATCTCGTACTCATCGAGGTGTGGATTTTGTTTTTGTGGTAGTTGATCGTATCTCCAAAATGACACACTTTATTGCTTGTAAGAAGATTGCATAAGCATCCAATGTAGCTAAGTTGTTTTTCAGGGAGGTGGTGCGTCTTCATGGAGTTCCAACCTCTATCACGTCAGATAGATAGGGACACCAACTTTTTAGCCACTTTTGGATTACTCTTTGGATGATGTTTGAGACGCGTTAAACATGCATGAGTTCTACAGCTCATCCACAAATAGATAGGCAGACTGAGGTGACTAACACCTAGGGAATATGATTCATAGTGTTTATGGAGATAAACCGAAGAAGTGGGATTTGGTATTACCCTAAGGTGGAGTTTGCATACAATAGTGTTGTACATTCGGCTACGAAGAAGTCACCATTCTCTCTAGTTTACAATTCTTTTCCTAGGCATGTAGTTGATCTCATTGAATTGCCTTAAGTTCCTAGAGTTAGTGCAGCCGCGAGGAATATGGTTGAAGAGATTATTGTTGTTAAGGAAGCTGTCAAGGCTAAGTTACAGGCTACGAGGTAGAAAAATAAAGTTGCAGGTGATAAACGCAGGAGAGCTAAGGTTTTCAGTGTGGGAGATTATGTAAATATGTGATGGTGTTTTTCCGTAACGAGATGTTCCCAGTTGGTACTTATAGCAAGCTGAAGCCACGCAATTATGGACCGTTCAAAGTGACTCGCAAGATCAATGACAATGCCTATGTGGTAGCTCTTTCGAATTAGATAAACATATCCAACACTTGTAATGTTGCTGACATTTATGAGTATTATGAAGAAGACGTTATTTATGAAGATACGAACTCGAGGTCGATTCTTCAGAGGTGGAGGAGATTGACGTAGGAAGGTTGGCTGAACAGTTCGACAAAAAACTCCATCATGGAAAAAGGCTAAAATGATTTCTACTACTCAGCCTCTTAGTGTCAGAATGCTTAATATATACCTTTTGAAAAGGAAAACGGGCCAACGAGTAAAAATTTACCACTACACTGCGACTAACAAGCTTTTTTAGCCATCTGAGTTCGTTTAGGACCCAAAAACAACATTTTAATTATTTCCATATTTGTTATTTTCTAATTTTCGTGTTAGGGTTTTGTTTAGACTATTTAAAAATTATTAGCCTTCATTAAAAGACATTTTTTATCTTGGTAATAATATTTGAGAGTTTACTCCTTTTCTAGTGAATTTCAAAAGTTTACAAATTTGTCGCTTGTAAATCTGTCAGTTCGTTCAGGAATCGCGCTTGCTTTTCCTTTGATAATTCCGAACGTGTAATAATAGTATTTCTTTTAAGTACTCCAAATAAGAAAAAATTGAACAATGTAGCAACTAGAAAGAAACAACCCTCTAAAGAAAATGTAGCAGTTAAAAAAGATGTAATAATTAAAAAAAACGGAAGAGTAATAACAACTACTTGATAATAGGGTAAATTCTTAGTCCTGTGAGTCAGCTCAGTAGTGATCATATGCAAATGCAACATATCGCTACAGCCTACAGCAAGTACACTGGAAAATGGCACTTCTACACCCTCACCAGAGAAATCTCGCATGTACATCTATGATGAGAATATACATTTTTTTGCTTAAAAAGTATAAGAATATACATTTAAACATACAAATTACAAAATCTGCCACAATTTCACAAGTATACCTGGGCTTTCTAGGTTGCGAGACCAAGATAAAAAACTAGTATTTACTTGGTCTATGCACGGAAAAAAGAAAAGACCATTATAAGGATACTTTTACATTGTTTGTTACCAATACTTCCTAGATGACAATGTGATTGGTAATATGTTCACTATGTACAGGATCCGATACGACAAGCAGACAACAGTTCCAACATACTAGGGCAGTGTTTAAAGTTTCTCGAGGTTCTGTTGGCACTTGTCAATCACATTATTTACTCTGCATCGTTGTAAGTCATCTGTGGATCTGGAAAGCTTATTCTGAGGAAGGTCCAGTATCACATTTGAAGAAGGTTATTAACAGTCACAGCGACAGAGTTTGTTTGCTGCAGGTCCTGACATTTTTGGAAAAGGGTTAGGCGCCAATCAACCACAACAAGAAGAGTGTAATAAATGAACAATATTTTCTGTCATTGACTGGGTTTAGTCAAGTCGTGACTGATAGAAGCAGTGCAGCTTGAAGCTCGTTCCTATGACTAAACCAAGTTAAAAGGTTAAACCTGGATGGTTGCTCAAAAAAGAAAGCAAACAGGACGATGTTCAACCCACCGTAAATTCTGGGGTCTCAGGCCAGTGCTTACTGCCTTTCTGATTTTGTACTCATTTGAAACCTGTCGGGGGTACAATTATGTAAAGAACTACTACTTGACCCAAACGGCCAAACCTATGGTCATATCCTGTCCACACTGCCTATTGTCGCTCCATATATATTCTTCCTCCCCGAAAAAACAAAACCAAAGTGATCCCAGACAGAACCGTAAAGAAGTTTCTTTTTTTTTCGGTTTTTTCACCATATACCCCTGACAAAATTTTTTTTGCACCATATAGCCTTTCAACTTTCCAAATTCACCATATACTCAGACCTATCAAAAAATACATCATAGTACCCTTCTGACTAACGGTGTTAGACTTCAGTTAGTCACTAGGCCCTAATCCTCCCCTAACCCTAATTAACTAACCTAAATCAAACCCTAACCCTAATCCTCTTAAGTGGATTCGATTTTCAAGGTGGGGAGGGGAGAGGGTTGCGGGGAAGGGAGGGGGAGGGGGCTGCGATTTGTGAGTTCAATTTTAAGGGTGGGGGGAGGGGAGGGGAGGGGGAAGGAAGGCTTCAAGGATGGTGGGGGTTGGGAGGCTGCGGGGGAAGGGGAGGGGTGGTGGTGCAGTGGGGACTGGGGGTAAGGGGTGGGGGAAGGGTGGTTAGGATTAGGGTTAGTGTATTAGATTAGGGTTAGGGTTTGATTTAGGTTACTTAATTAGGGTTAGGGAGGATTAGGGCCTAATGACTAACACAAGTCTAACAGCATTAGTCAAAAGGGTAGTCCGATGTATTTTTGAAAGGTGGGAGGTACATGGTGAACTTGGAAAGTTGAAATGGTATATGGTGCAAAAAAAAAGTTGACAAGGGTATATGGTGGAAAAACCGTTTTTAACCGTAAAGAAGTTTCATTTTGTGAGTTCAACAAGATATCAGGGAGGAGCCTATTTCAAGTTTATAAACTAGTCTCTGACGAAATCATCAGCTGCCAGATACCCTCTAAAACTTACCAAATCATCAAGAGGAACTCCCTTATTACAACCACACTTGTCAAATGTGTTGGGCAGGTCAGTATTTCAGAATAGGGCAGGTTCATTCAGCTCAAAATTCGAGTCATCAAATTTTCGTTTAATTCATGACAGATTTTCCAGATTATGGGTTGAAGGGATTTCAAACATCAAAGTCTGGCAAGCTGCAGCCTTGTCAGCTTTTCTATTTGCAGGTTAGGGTAGATTAGTTTTAGCTCAAATTTCGGGTCATCATATTTTCATTTGATTCATAACAAATTTCCAGATTATGGGTTGAAAGGATTTCAAACATTCAAATATAGGAGCTGCATAGAAAAGATAAGCACATCATGTGAATTTATACCTGGAAAATCATTTCATCAGGGATGTGAGGGAGTACCTCCCTCACAGTTTCTGCCATGGCAAGTAAGTTCGCAATACTGTCATTTGCAGGATGGGAAACAGTCCTCCTATCTGCAGCAACAGTTGCTGCGGGGTATCTGTGTGCAGCCAGGGGAAATGCTGTACTAGATGCTGTAGCCTGAGAAGAGTTTGCCGGCCAAAGGTTCCACGAAGTATCTTCAAGGGCAGTCTGAGCATAGGTTTCTCCAACAGAAGCAAGATGCCTCATCATCATCTGGACTCTCCCCAATCCAGCAGACCTAATGGCAGTTGATGGACCAGCTCCATCAAGATCCTGACTTGGCCAAGGCTGCAGCCAACTTGAATCTGATCCTGCTCCTCTACACCAAAAGAGGAAATATTGTTCTTTTTCAGATTAACAACCAATCAGACAAATAATGAACCATAAGTTTCATGAATAGATCTATCTGAAATGGATAATCATCTCCTTTTTTTTCAGAAACTGTCTCCAATTACCTTGGGCAGTATGCAACCATTGACAAACTTGGCACTAGCATGAAAAAAACTCACTTGTACACTTTTTAGAACCAACAGCACAACGGTCTGATGTTCAGCTGGAGTAGCAGTGGTTGAGTGCAGAAACTGAGCAACTGTTGTGTTGTTGGTTGTAGAAAGTAGATAGCAAACATAGCTTTGTGGAACTTTTTATATAGTATCAAGTTTCTGGCAGTGGTTGCAGACCCCTAAAGTGCAGGTAATTAGAAGAGATTTTCTCTTTCAGTAACCTTGTAGGGATTTTTTTCAACAGTCCAAAACTCCAAATTTGTGGCTAGGTTGCAGACACTCAAAGTTCAAGTAATTACAAGAGATTTACCAGTATCTTGCAACACAAATGAGGGTTTGTTACACTATGGAAAAGCAAGAATCAACGAAGGAATATGCAAATCAAAAATTTGCTATTTGTTGCTGCATGCACTGCGTGATGCTTACTTGTGTGCTAAAATGCAAATGTGGTGGCCATATAACATTTCCCCAGCAAACCCAAAGTATACTGTGGAGTAGCCCCATTGCATATCAAAATAACGAGAAGAAACATCTGGCTCCATATGGATATAGGATCCAATAATATGCTAAATCACATTATCTTACTACAAAAGTAAGACTCAGAAAGACATGCAACAACAATAACAAAGCTAAACTCTTAATCCCAAGGACAGCGTCAGCTACATAACTCAATATTGCATCTCCAATGGTTGTCCATGATGATGCATAAAACAAAGCAATTTAATATATTAAAAAAAAAAAAAAAAAAAAGAGGCACAAAAAGAAATTGAGCAGTGAATCATCAAACCTCCAAGCATTAGCTTCTGTGGAATTTTGATTTTGGTTAGGGAAAACTCCTCCACCTTCAGCGTTTGCCCGATCAAGCCCTGAACTTAGTTGGCGAGCAAGCTGCTCATCACTAGAAACTGCCCTAGAATGGGAGGTTGCCTCACTTTCAGGTCTTCCAACAAAAAGGGGTTTCCGACAGGTAGGGCATGAATAAATCTCATTAAGTCCTTGATCCAACCTAGGATGATAGCGTCAGTTTTCAGCTCCAGCACCAAAATAGGAATAGAAAGCTGAGGAATGCAGAACAATATAGTTGGCAGTAAACTTACCAAGATCTCAAGCAAGCCAGATGGAAAAGGTGATTGCAAGGAAGCCTTTTAGCCTTTGCCATTGGTTCCTGTTGATATCCAGTAGAGGCTATGAGAAGTTGTTTAAGCGTAAATATGAAAGTAGTCCAAAAGCCAGCTACAAAAATACAAAACATGAAAAGAGGAGAAAGATGCAGAGCACCATAGAGAGTGAAACACAATAGGCGGAACGGGAAAATATAATGAGTGGCACTTACCCTACAGATGGCACATTCATCATCATATGCTTGTATCTCCTTCGACGTGGCATCAGGAAGTGCTTCATGAAGTGCGCCTAGAGCTATCTTCAATTTGATGAATCCTTTGATACGCTTTACAACTGCACTTAGTAAAGCCTGTTCATCGCATGGAAAAGGATTATCACAAGTCATATACTAACTAAAATTAATCCTAGCCACCAAGGACTGATCAAACACATACACGAATGTTCAGGAAAAGAATTGCATCCACAAGATGGAAAGTCATGCCATGGAGCCACCAAATAAGCACATAATGACCAAGTGCCATTAAGAGTGTCATCATATCCAGGAAAAATCCCATATTGCGAACAACACTGCTTTTCCATTCCCACAAAGAGCCTGCACGAGATCCCTCATTAAATATAAAAGAAAAATTTTAATAACGAGCATGCCATGGTGCATTTGGGTTCACCCGAGAAAAAGGTACACAGACAACAAAATATGAAACACAGAAAGCTTGCTAATAAAAAGAAGTTTCAAGTAAATTACCAAACATGTTAAAATGCCGAAGTTTATATGTTGTATCAGCAATGAGCACGGAGTTTAATCAAATCCAAAATTTTACTACAAAAAGACCAATGCAACTTCCAGCTAGAGGCAAGATTATGTCTGGCCAATTGATGTCCCGAGATAACACCACCTTTAGGCATATAAAAGGGACATTAACAGATAATGTTGGACTAGATTTCAAACTTCTGCACCTAAGCTCAGTTAGACATATTTAATGTCATTAAAAGCCTATGCCATGAATGTTCAGCAACCTACTTTTTAGCTTATAACAATCTATTGATCAACCTATGTACTTTAGTCTAAGATGCTTCTTCTGAATTACTCCCTCCGTCTTTTATTAGTTTACCCCTTTTGACCTTTGACATTATTCACATACATGATTTTGACTATCTTTTGTAATTTGTATTTAAGGAAAAATATAGTCATGTGAGATCTTGTTGGATTCGTTTCAATGTGTATTATCCAAATATCAACTTTTTGTAATTTTTGCTTATCGAAGATTAGAGATATTAAGGTTCTAATTAGTATCTCGGCAAATGTGCCCCGAAAGGGGTAAACTAATAAAAGACGGAGGGAGTACTTTTTATGCAAAGAACATTCTGTAATGGTATAATGTAACTTTCAATTAAACTTAAATATATAAACTCAATTTATGTGCTCGCTTGAAAATCTAATGATAACTGAACAGTACTAAGATAATTTCTCTTACAATTTTTCTATTCAGGGAGTAAAATAAATCAAAAGATATCTGCATATATGCATATAAAAAGGCAAAGTACCTTATTGATCCCTCTCCGGTTGTATTTTTGGTTTGATCTTTGATAATCTATTCTTTTTTCCTAACATCTACTCCTATCTACGAATTTATTTTAAAATCCGATACATACTAGCAAACTTATGTGGTGGAGTCTATGCTTCAAGTAATTCATTATTTCTGTGTAATTTATGTGTGAGTTGTTTTGATGTCACTGCCAGCTCTGCAGCAAAATATCCCCAATGTGAATATTGCCCAATCCATGAAAGACTGATCCTTCCACCACCACAAAAGACACCATACATGACAAAAATTCTCCATGAATGCTTCTGTGGAAACAGGGAGTACCTGCAGTTGTGTCAAAAAACTTTGATCTTTGGCAATCAGAAGTCTCTGCAGCAGAATGGTGCAGCCAAATATCCATTAGCTGGAATCCGTGTACCACAATAGCCTGGAGATAATTTACATTCAGCGTAAACTTGTAAATAAGTGATGCTCACATAAAGACATATACACTGATGAAATTAAATCGCGGGAGCACCACACCTGCAATGTCTCGAATGCTATGCTGAGTGGCTCAAAGAATAACAACCAATAAGTGGATGAAGCTAAAGGTCCAGATACAGCCGCACAAAACCATATCCTATAAATATAATAAGACTCGTAGTTTTAGAGACAAAGCTTTCCAGAATCAAAAAATAATCAAATCTAAGGCAGCATAATAAATAAACCTCAACAAGATAGGAGAGATGAAGGTCTTTGACACAATTAACCCAATGGTAGAAGAAAATTCAGCAGTTATGCTTATACTACAGAATGTAGCATTTATCTTGTCTTTATACTAGAAGCACAGCAGCTCATAAGAAGTAATATGCAAATATGCATATATGTCTACACAGAAAAGGAGTTTCTGTAATATTGAAAAACCCAAAATGGACTGCTTGTCTAGAACGTAAAGCATCACCAGATATAATAATTTTACGTGAACAGGAAACAAGAGTTCGACTAGAAGGGGTAGAATATAAAATTGGAGAAAGGCTGGGTGAAAAGAATCCACAATGCAAAGTCCATAGAGAAAAGAAGTCCTTGGCTCTTCTTTCAGATTTCAGAACAACTCTATTCTCATCAATCATTCAATCCATTCCTTCAAAAGGACTGATATTAGTACATACATTCAAGGAAATCCCACAAACCATCTCATCCATGGAATCCACTATATATTCTAATATAGTAAATCATTTTATTTTTATTTTTGCTTAGGGACCTAGAATCTCTGTTAAAAGGAAAAATTGGTGTAAGTTTTGGTTAATTTGAAGCCATTATGTAAAAAAGAAAACTTCTTTTTGGACTTTGAAGAAGAGGTTCCATCTAAAATTCTAGAGTCCAAGTTTTTGAAACACAAAACAGGACCTTTAAGAAAGTTTACATGCATCATATGTTGAAATAAGAATACAAAAAGGTCAATTACTATATTTGCATTCTTTAATGAGTGTCATAATTGCCAACGTTGTAGTTATAGACAATAAGATTCAAGATCATCAACATATATAAGTCAGAAAAAACTGTGACTCAAACTCCAAGCGAACGTAATAGATGGAGCTGATTACTGGAAATAGATTAGCTACTTTACTTCTAATGCAAAAACTACCACTTCTAAACCCTCTAATACAGTTAGTCAAATAAAAAATTCCAGACTAAAAGTGCACTAACAGATAAAAGAAGAAAGTATAAAGGCTCATCAAAATCCACATTGTTCAAGATAGAAGGTCAAGAATTACCAAAGAAAGTCTAAGGCCAAAACAAGCAATAGTGCTGAATATACACGAAAATATGTCCACAGGGTGGCAGAAGGAGATGCATTCAAACGTTCAAGACGATCTCTAGCCAACGCTTGAAACATCTGCATAAATGTAGAAACATGTTAGAACCCCGATTAAGTCGATGAATTACAAAAGGTGTTTATAATACCTTCAGGAAACAAAGAGTGGTCAACCAGGTCGACCACAATGTGGCTTGAAATATTGTTGGCGGAATGATTAATGGAAGAAATGTTCCCTGCAAAACATCCAAAAATACAATAATCAAATCATGAAGAAATAACTTGGATTTGACAGCAAAATAACAAAGATCAATAGCTACATTTTACTCAAGAAAATCATTTTCTGCTTCTGGGGAGGAAGGAGGATCTAGGAGACAGTGAGGTAATGACACTTGAAGGTCTTTAGTTCTTTACAGTACCATTTCAGCTAAATAGCCTCTAGCCACAAAGGTACATGGATATAATTGCTCGATTGACGGAACAGAACCTCCCATACCCAAAGATACCAGCTTCAGAAAGAAAAATCATACTATCAAATCTCGGCAAATTTACCATTATAAAGATTTTTGAGCTTAACACGACCACAATATTAGGCCGAACAGCCGTAAACCATCTGGATAGCCTACAATGGTGGTTTCACAACCTATTTGGATCGTGACTGTACAGCAGATTTAAAACCATGAGAAAAGCTACATATTTGGCTAAAAGAGAACAAAGAGGACATACAGACCTGACAGAAAGCAATTAACGAAATGAAAATGATTTTTTTGGAATCTTGTATGTGCGCTTCATCTTAAAAATTCAGAATAAACTTAGGTTTTCATATAAACGGTAGATTAATAACTTATTAACATTTGATTTGACTATGCACTGCTTCAAATCAAACATGAACACCATTTCCTTAGCCATGGAACCCCTAAATCACCCTCACTCTCAACAACTTACCAAATATGGTAGCACAATTGTCATGACTTTGAGTCACTACAGGTCAACAAACATATTGTACCCATCCTTTTCCAATACAGCTAAGGTGTTTGGACATTCCTTTTTAGCCATATAAATTTAAGACTCACCTCCTTTTCCAACCAAGCCCCCAAAATTCAATCACAAAAGGCCCAAATTTGCTTCTGGAGTCACTAACAATGCACATGTAAACTATGTCTTGTAGGGGACAGATACCTAGCACTTGAATTACCTTGTAGATAACATAATTGACTAGCCGTTCCACCACCTTTCTAGCTTCAGAAGCGTATAGATCTCCAAAAAATATAGTCTGCGGAAAAAATGAAGCATTATATACTTAACAAAAATCCAAAGGCCAATATGTATACATGAAATTTTCTTCAAGCAAAAAAAAATGTTGAAAGAATCATAAACCTAAAAAGCTAATTCACTAATACAAACCTCATCCACTATATGTCCACGTAAGATGCAGTTTATTGTTTTTGACACAGTATTTCTCACTAGAAATCTCCATGCTCTTAATTTAACACTATAGAATCAGATTTCTATGATTGCTTGTTGTTTCTCCTCAAAAGAAATTTCTACAACTGAGAAAGTGGCTTTCAATATATGCTATCCATTTATTTGGTTTGGTCTCTGGACTCTGGAGATTTTCCACTGAAACTAAATGTAAGATCTAATCCAAATAAACTGGAAAAGATATATGATGATAAGAAACAGCATATGCAATGAAGTTGGAAGTCATTATTTTCCTCCAAAAAAAATCTCTGCTCCTGCGCTCCCCCACAAGCAAGGGAGCAGGTAGAAAGCAATAGAAGAGAAAACTACTACATTTTACTCCTAGAATTATAAACCACTCACAATGAGAGAAGGTGCTCCACTTGGCTAATTCTTGTATGAGATGCTAGACACTAAGATTGCTCAAATTAACCCGCACCCTTTCTAAAGGCGCCTCTTAAATTATCATATCACGTAAAAGTCAGCATGCCTTAACTTTCACTACATATCCCTCTTACATAAGACCCACTCTATAGCTTGTGAAGGTTAAAGTAATCACCAATTCTGTCTAGCATATACTCCCTCCAGTCTTTATTACTTTACCCGTTTCTTTTGCACATAGTTTTAGGAGAAATAATGTTGTGGGATATAGAAAGAAAGAGAAACTATTATTATATTAAAGTTGAATGTATGTGTGATGGAAAGTTAGTGATCCTATTCCAAAAATAGAAACAAAAGAAATGGATAAACTAATAAGGGACATTTCAAAAAGAAATATGGTTAAGCTAATAAAGACTGGAGGGAGTACATTATAGGTGTGTTGTACATTTCACTTAGGGGATGAGTATCCATCAAAAGAAATCAAACATTGCCATGTCACATGTCCAATTGTTTGCCGCCAAAAACTTAATAACCACACACCTCCAATCTAGATGTTTTGTCGATGGCAGTTAAGTACGAAAATATTTGTATGTTATTTTATACAAGAGAAACTATAGCATCTTGTTTAACCCCTCCAGAACTAAAAGTCAAGTCGGTAATCAGCACTTCTAGTTACAAGTATCCAGTCACAAACTGACCCTGCAACTTGAAATTTCTCCAGTGCAATAGCTGAAATCATGAAAAATAACACCACACATAAATCTTCTAGTTTCTCTCCCACCTTAGATCTATATAAAAGCCTCCCCAAACCCATCTGAATGTGAATACATATCAGGATTCTCTTTGCTGTTGGCCTATTTCAGAGGCATTAAATCATATGAAGGAAGACTTACATTAGACAGTGACTTAGAAGATTGGAGTATTACATATTGTGTGTTTCGACATGTGATACAAGTGAATCCAACAATTAAAGCTACTTTAATGTAAATCGATTATCAGACAACTAGAACAAAAGTCTCAAAACCAGTTACTGTATCCCCAGGAGCTCAGAAGAAAGCACAAGGATGACCAAACGTACGCTCTAGGGTGTATCAAGCAATATGCATATGTCGTAGATCAGTCATAACCCACAAAACTAAATTAAAAGATACAGAGTAGCACAGCAAAGAGACAATACCTTGAGACTCAAGATAAGTAGCACAAATGCATTGATCACACAAATTGCCAGCAATGTAATTGTGGCATGAGAACGCAGCAGAAGCTCCACAATACGATTAGCATTCTCTGAGTAAAGTGTATTCTTGCCAATGAGTCCATCGGCCTTGAATTTCTCAAGTGATATCTCCGTCCAGCATTGTAGACCTATCATGCTGATTACCGTACATGCTGCTGAGATTGCTAGATAGCGCACACCCATCGCTAGCAACTACTTTATTTTCTTCAATAGGACTAAACTCCCCCAATTTCATCAGAACAAGATCAACATAACTCTTTTATCTCAAATCAGTCACCTAGTCTTGACAAAACTATAAGTGGTGCCAATAAGCATTAGCACTTGTAATCTCAAATTTCGACGTTTTTATTCAGCTCAGGACTAACCAACTGTCCTGTGGAAGATAAGCAAAACGTGAAACCCTTGTGATCAATAAACCCAAGATAGGGTGACTGTTTTCAAGGAAAAAACTAATATGACATAACCTGCTAATAATCCTTGTAATTTTCTAGCTTTTTGCGTGAAAAAACAACAAAAGAAATCATAAACCACTAAATGTACATAACAGCTAAAGAACAAACATCAAAATCAGGTGAATTCAAGACAGCGCAATTAACTCTTAACTTCTAAAACCCAAAATTTTCGATTCTGGAACATAAAAACTGCATGTGAACACCAGATCATCAAATTATCATCAAATTCTGCAAATCCATTACCCTAATTTTTTCATCATATACTAAACAGAATCCAAAATTTGGAGTCAACGATAATCAAAATCAGAACAAAAAAATATAGGTATAATAAATTCACCACTGAAAATTACATAGAATCAGAACAAAAATAAAATCGTGATGAAGAAATCGATCTAAGAATTAGACAAACCTATTGATGGCGAAATTGAGGGGTGTATATGAAGTTTGGATAAATAAAAAGGGGGTGAAATTGAGAGATAGAGAGAGGAGAGAGATTGGGGTCAGCTTTTTCGAGGAAAAAAGCAAAAGGGAAATTTTGTTGTTGGAAACGAGATATTAAGGCATTGAATGAATTTTCTGACTGCTGCTTCTTTAAGAATAATTGGGACATGTCACTATAAACAGCGTCGTTTGCTTGCCTTCTTTGTATTTAAACTTTAAAGTTGACCCTATTGAATCACAATTATAATGTGGATCTGGTGTGATTGATTACCATGCCAAACTTTGCTTAATAATGCTATGGAAGCAAGCAACCTTTTAATTGCTTGTCACTGATCTTTATTAGATGGCATCTTAACACAATAGCACTACATTACCAAACCATTAAAGTTTTTCGGTATGGAATAAATATTGTTGGAAAGAATTGGTATCCTTCAACTACGTGAACCGGTTTGATGTCCTGCAAGGCAAAATACATAAACTAACCTCGAGGATTGATCCGAAGAACGTCCCTTTGATGCCTAAGTCAGTAAAGGGTAATAATTGGTATATCTCAAGTGGAGTATATAAGTATATGTGTATGTACCTTATGACTCGGGTCATGGGGTATGTATAGGAGCTGGTAGTGTCCTTATTACGATAGGACACTGCTCCTATCGGTTGGATATAATTCTATTTTCTTTGATACTTATCCTTAGGCCCATAGGCGCGTTGAGTAAGTACTGGATTAGACACAGACCCATTTGAGGATGGCCCAAGTTAGGAACACCGTTAAGGTATCCATATAAGGTCGGCATGACGTGGATGCCGGTAACAGGGATTGACTTATTCTAAGTCAATTGCCTTCAGATGTAAGAGTTGACCATGACGGTTGATAGCGGTTCAGCAGGACCATTATGGAACTTAGACAGCCCCATACAACTAGCCCCCAAGCTCGTATGACTGGTACAAGCATATCCTACTTAGTCAATGATAAATCGTCATGGATGTAGCCGTTTAGAATTTTCAGGAATATCGTTGGCTTGTGAAATACGAATCATCGCCTTAGTTTATGTGCACATGTTGTGTCAAAGACTTGGAGGAACTGCTTCACAACTGTTTTGCATTTGGTACCACGCGTCGCGATCGTGGTTGGGAAGGCGAAGCATCCTTTGATCAGGGCCATGAATTTCCCTATAAATAGGGTTTTGCCAACCTCACTTGCTCATTTTCACAACTGCCTCCAAACTTTAAACTCTAGCGAGCACTTATTCTCTCTAAACTTTGAATTGTCTTTCACTTGCAACTTCTCTAATTTTAACCAAATCTTCAGCAAACAAGTGTCAATCCTTTGTCGTCAAATTCCAAATCATATTATGCCGCTTTTTCAAGGCTATTCCGCCGGTTGAATTGACCATTTGCTTTTGCTTTCTTGTTTGTCAGTTTTCTTCTCTTCCAGGTATTTCCCACAAATCCTCTCTTTTCATCATATTTCCTTCTAAATTATAAGCATGTCGGACAATTCTGATTCCCAAAACCTTTCTGGAAGCCCCCCTTCCATGATCGATGATAATGTATCTTCTGGCACCTCCACTTCTAGTCATGTAGTATCTGCTAGTCCACCGGTAGTAGACTTGACTAGAGAACGTAGGAGAAAATCGAGTCATGACTGTAGCACCTCTAGTAGGGCTCTTGAGGAGCTGGTATTACACGCTTCACCTCTTACTATCGCTATGGCCCTTGGGGATGCCATAGGAGTTCTCGTCTTTGATCAGTATGAGACCATGATTGGATTAGCCGACCGATCTCCCCTACACTTTGCCCCCTAGTGAGCCATCATCCTCTAGGCCGACACGGGTGTTGGAGGAGGGTGCACCCACTCCTCATTTATCGAGTGACGATATTGAAGAAAATTACAGTTTAGAAGACGAAGTGTCATCTATTGATTCGGACGAGGTGGACAGAGTTAACTCTAGAGGCCGATAACGACGAGGATTCCCCCGAGGTCATCCGGGAAGAAGATGATGAAACCTTGGACAATTTGTACATGTCGCCCAGTGAGGTCGGCAGTGCTGCCTTTGTACAAGTTGATTCTAGTTGGAGGGAGACATGTATAAAACACAAATTTTGCATTAAAACGACTAAGGCTTTTGCCTTCTCGGACGGGTATGAGCTGCTATTGCCGTTCGTCGGGAGTCGAGTGACAGACTATCTGATTGGACACGTAGCAGTATACACACATATGCTTGATTTCGGCCTCAGGTTCCCTCTAGACAAAGCTCTTCAAAGCCTAGAACATATGTATGTCCTAGCTAACGCCATTAGGGTGGCGTAACCTTATTGCTTACGCCTGGACTCTCCGATATAAAAAATTCCCTGAGACCCTTAACCTCTTCCAAAAGTTGCATTGGATTGAAGAGAACGGTTCCGCGAAGGGCAAGGGTAAGGGTAAGAGGAAGAGGTCCAAGACCAACAACGAGCTTAATTAGGGTGGTTGGATGTCTCTATACACCAAGGGTGGCAAATTGACGGTATATCCTAAACTTACTTTCTTGAAACAATGGCGACCCCGGTTTTTCTAGGTTAAGATTCCCGCTGATTTTCCTTTCCGCCGGTATTGGACAAAGCCCTACTCACAGATGGAGCACATTCCTGATCGGCGTTTTACACGTCGAGAGTAGGGCGCGTTTGATTTATTTGAGGCTTATTTCGTACCGAGTTCGAAAGGGGGGAAGCCAGTTCCGGTGTTGTTAACTTGGTTGCCTCATGCCAAGTACATCTTGAGCAATGCAGCTCAATCTGCTCTCGAATTTAACAAGGCTGATCCCCACGATGGGTGTTTAAATGTCATTCCGTACTTTAAAAGTCATGTAGTTTATTATGTTCATGTATACTTTCGCTTTTTAACTTTTTTTGCTCTCGGTTACTGGCCTTGTTTTTGTTGATTGCAGGCCCGGAACATTTAATCAGAGATACTCTTCACCTCAACCAAAATTATCAGCCCATCAACAATATGTCGCCTAGACCTGCTTGCAAGTTTACTTCCATTCCTCCTAGCATTGGGGGTCGAGGAGGGAAGCAGGGTCGAGGCGTCAGTCGGTGTAATGGTAACGAGGAGGAAGAGAGAGATTCCATCCATTTGGCCTTAAGATGGTCAACTATTATTCCTCAAAAGAGGAAGGTTGAGGGAACCCTCGATAAAAAAGCCAAAACGGCCCCCGGATAAGACACCGGTAAAGCCGACTGTCGTTCCGTCGCATCAGGAAGGGGATAAGGACCCCAAGAGCATGCTGAAGGAGAGAGTGGCCGAGGTCGACACTTCTTCTTTACGGCCGGTAAAGCCGACTGTCAATTTCTTTTTTTTGGCTTGATGGATATTTGTTTGATTTGTATTTTTATTTGGTTTGAGTTTTGAATTATGTAGAACGTAAAAAAAAAAAATGAAGAAGATAGTGACTAAAGACAAAACAAAATGAAATAATACATAAGAAAAAAATAACTAATGAAGTGACGAAGAAAAAAAAGAACAAAGAAAGAGCAAGAAAGAATGAAGAAGAAGATGACAGTGGAAAAAAATATAAAAAATTAAAAAGACGAAAGAGAAAAAAAGGAAGGGAAAAATGGTAGGAAAAAATAAAGTAAAAAAATGAAGAAATAAATATTTTTAGAAAATAAATTCATTAAATGGCACGTGCAAATCACATGAAGGGTTCTTTACCTATAATAGTAGGTAAACAAGTCATCAGGTCCGTTTTTATCAAATACAAATGATAGTTGGGACGAACTAAAAATAATTAACATTTCCAAAATGGATTCTGAATAACATAAACAGAGATGGAGCTGGTATGGGAGACGAGTGGCCTCGAGTTTTCTCGGTGACATGCTGGTGGCTGTGGCTAGAGGTGGGCAGCCGTTGTCCGCTACGTTGGCCGCGGGCCTGTCACGGTAAAAAAAATTTATTTCAAGCCCGCACCGGCACGAGCCCGCAGGCTGAACGCTCCTTTTCTTTGTTTTTTAGCCTAAAACTATCAAAAATGCAAAAAAAACAACATAAAACACGGATCAGGCCCGCAGGAGGCACGAGTCCGGCCAGCGGACAAAAATTTGAAATTTCAAGCCCGGCCCGCCATTATTTCCCCAAGCCAGCGGTCCGAGCCCGTGAACAAGCCCGACCCAACTCGACCCATGTTCAGGTCTAGTTGTGGCACTGGCGAAATGAGAGGAGCTTTCAAGTAGTACCTAATGTTTCCTTAGATCCTTTGTTTTTGCTATAGTTGGGGATATAAAGAAGGCTATGGTTAGAGAAGAAAAGATGAGACCGATTCAAACTCGAAATAGGCAAGAAATTTATGTCAGATGAATTGGACCAAATGTAGGATGGGTGAGATTAAATACCGATGGAGCTGCGAAAGGTAATCCTGGCCAGGCAGGAGTTGGAGGAACAATTAGAGGTCATAGAGGAAAACTTCATGAGATGTTTGCTGTCAAATGTGGAGTGTGCTCCTGTATGAAAGCGGAATTATTGGGGGTTATGCATGGGTTGTTGATTGCGTGGAATGGAGGCCATAGGAGAGTGATTCTCACGGTGGATTCAGTAGTGGTTGTTAGATTGTTGGAAGGAAAAACACCTTCCAACTCCCCTTACATTCATATTATTCGTAAGTGCCAAGCATTAATTAACAGAAACGAGTGGGAAGTAGTGGTGAGACATTGCTATAGATAGGCTAATCGAGCGACGGATTGGTTAGCTAACTATGGAGTTGCTCTAGACCGCAAGATTCTCATTATGGAAGCAGTCCCAAAGGACCTTCATACTGTTTTATTGGAGGACCTCAGTGGCGTGGCTTAGAGGCGAGTGGTGCCGGCTGGAAGCTCTGAAGTTAGTTAGCGATTTCAGTGTCTTAGGAGTAGTTTAGTGGTTTGTTTTTCTTTTTATTGTCCGTTTTGGTTGGTCTCTGTAGGTTACAGTTGTTTCTGTATCTTGTTTTGCCCTTTCCTTTTGAGGTTGTGCCTCTCAATTCACACACAAAAAAGAAATAATCGATATTTGGGACTGATTAGAGAAGATCACTAATAATATGTATTGTTAATATCAATTTTTCCTAGGATAATAAGTTTTCAAATTAACGCACGCATATAAGGTTATTAACTCACTACATGGGCATCGGGTCCATATTTTTTGGTTAAAACACCCTTATGTTTGGTGATTTTTAAAACAATCCCCCTTTTGTTTTTTTTTTTGAAATGAACCCCAAACGTTTTTAAAAAAATTTGGTTGCACCCCCAAAACCTAACTTCCGTCAAATCCAGACGTTTGTGGGGCCCTTTTTTCCATTTTTCCTCCTAAATATTGCATGAAATGACATTTGTATCCTTGGGTAATAAAACCCTTCAACTAACCTCTTCATCTCTCTCATTCAATTCCTTTGTTTCTTATTTCATCTCTCTCACTTGCTTCAATTAGAAATTCAGCATCTCTCTCTTGTCATCATCTACACCTTTTCATCTTCCCTCTCAGTCTCTCTCATCTAGCACTCTCTCTCTCTCTCTCGTCATCATGGAGAATTCTGCAATGACAAAAAAGGGGGAAACTTTTATGGATGGTAAAACAAAAGCATGGTGCCATAACTCTCTTCTCCAGCACCAGTTCATTAATGGCCACCTTCTGCCACTCCTCCTGATTCTTGTCAACCCATCCAAAGAATCCACACCCTTCTCCAGTATGAACATCTGAGAATTTGAGGGCATAAAAACTCCTCCTAGGATTGTCATGCGTCCATGACCTCAAAATCTTAGCAAGAATTCGACAATTGCATTTGGTTGCCATAACCCTAATTGAACAATTAACCCAAATTAAAATAAGCAAATAAACCCTAGAATTGCAAAATTACCCAAAATTTAATGCCTAGAAATGAATGTAACACTTACTTGATTTGAAGGATGTCACGAATTGTCAATTGAGAGTGGGATTGCAATTTTCCGTTTGAAATTTTGGATTAGCAGCTTCAATTTGGGGTGTCGGAAAATGATCGTTGTTAGAGAGGGAATATCCTGATTTGAGGATGAAGTGGTTGTTATATAATAGCATAGGTGGGCCCCACAAACGTCTGGATTTGACGGAAGTTAGGTTTTGGGGTGCAACCAAAAGTTTTTAGAAACGTTTGGGGGTTAATTTCAAAAAAAAAAAAAACAAAAGAGGAATTGTTTTAAAAATCACCAAACATAGAGGTGTTTTAACCAAAAAATCCTTTTTTTAAAGGAAAAATGGATCAGAATACCCCCAACTTTGGGCGGTCCGCTTTTAATACCCCCAACTCTGAATTATTTTTCAATACCCCCAACTTTGGGGGTGTCCACCAAAAATACACCCAGATGACTTGTAACCTGTTAGCAAGGTAATTTTGTTTATTTTTTATCTCTTTTATTTTTATTTTCAATTTCTACTCCCACCCTACCCTCACCCCCACTACCACCCACTGCCACCTTCCCACTGGCCACTACCGCCCTTCCCACACCCCATTCCTTACCCCCGGCAGCCCCCTACCACCCTTCCCACACCCCACCCTTACCCCCAGTAGCCCCCTACCACCGTACCCTTCCCACACCCAACCCTCCTCCCACCAATTTTAACCTCACCTTCTCACCTCCACCATCACCAGTTCACCACGCAGCCTTGTGCACCTTCAGCCATCATCACCAGATTTTCAACTTCGCAACCACCGAGCAACACCAACTCCACCATCGTCCTCATCTCACTCGCTGCTAGCAACGCACCATTGCTAATTTCCGCAGCAAAACCAAACAAAACTCGAAAAAAAAATAGCACACTTCCTTCGCAAAGATGGGGTTATATTCGTATTATCACCGGCACCATTGCTGGGGTATTTTAGGGTTTTACGTCATGTATCGTACTGAAAATTTTTACATGGTTCATATTTTTCTTTCATTTTTCTCTTTTTTTGTTCAATAATCTTTTTTGGGTGAGATTTATTTTGTTAAATTTCTATTAATTTTATCTGGGTCATTTGAATTTTAGGCGAAATATGATGAAAGATTGAAGAAGTATGAAGAGGAGAAATTGAAGAAAGAGAAAACCCAACTTGAATCTGAAGATACCCTTTTTATTTCTGATGATTCCCGCCAATCAACAAAGCAGTAATGAGTAGCAAATTTGTCATGTTCAAACTGTGTTTTTTTATTCTCCTTCAGAAACGATGATTCCCCAAGTAGTGGTGTTGGAACTTTGGAAGCCATTGAAGAACGAAGAAAGAGACGAGGAGAGAGATGAGAAGGTTGTGAATTAACGAGGCAAAAATGGATCACAAGTAAAGCACGTGCAAGAATTTACCAGTTCTTCCGGTGAAAGCAGGTAAAAGGAGTATTTTTGGCGGACCACCCCCAAAGTTGGGGGTATTTAAAAATAATCCAAAGTTGGGGGTATTAAAAGCGGACCGTCCAAAGTTGGGGGTATTCTGATCCATTTTTCCTTTTTTAAATCAAAAGTTGAAAGGGATACCGAAAGAAGGAAAGGAAAAGAAGAAACATAGAAAAGTTTGTAAACCTAACCTTCCAAATTAAATTTTGCGTAAACCCATCCCATTCCTCTCCAAATTCCAATTTTCTTTTCTATCCACAAAGTTCAATCTCGTATTTCGCATTTCCAACATCAATTCAAGTTATTTCGAGGTAAGAGATTGATTTTTTTCGACGAATCCGAAAAACTGAAGGTTTGGTTAGGACTAATTTTTACTATAGTGAGTTTTAAGATCTCAATTTTGTAGTTTACACTTGATTATTTGAGTAAGAATTCAGGAAATTTTCATTTTCAATTCTTAATTTTATTCACTGGTATGCTAAAAGATTAACGTGGTTCAAAAACCTGAAGATCGTGGAAAAATGATTTGAATGTACTGATCCCCCATTGTTATGTTTTTCAGATAGTTGTTTTCATTTATCCAAGATGTTTCTCACTAGGTAAGATCAAGCTCTGTCTATATATGTTGCGAACAATTCCCATATGTATGCTTTGATGTATTTTAATAACGAGGCTTATGTTGAAACTTTTGATATGGTTGGTGTCTATAAAGGACTGAGTATGACAGAGGAGTGAATACCTTCTCACCTGAAGGGCGGTTGTTTCAGGTTGAGTATGCTATTGAGGCAATCAAGGTATGTCGTTCGCTTTTTATGGATTAGATATTTTTCTTTGTTTGGGAGAAGACTTTGGATGGCTTGTAGCAGTGTTACTCCGACACCTTCATTTAGCTAAAAACGGGGTGTCGTGTCGTGTCCGACACGACACTTTACTTGGATACTAAATTTTAAACTAAAAATTTGACTTTTTCTACAAAATAGCCAAGTCGGACGCTTGGACACCTGCATCCGAGTAGACACTCGATCCGTGTCTGAGTAACATAGGCTTGTAGAGTTAACTTGAAAACTCTAGAGCTACAGTTATGATATGTCTGTCTTCCCTAAATGCAGCTGGGCTCTACTGCAATTGGGATAAAGACTAAGGAAGGTGTTGTGCTTGCTGTCGAAAAACGTATCACATCTCCATTGCTGGTATTCGATCCTTTCTTTACTGTTGTTATACAAATTGGTAACTTGTTACATTTATTATATGAGGCCTTGTACCTTAAGCTGATTTATCTCTGAATACTTTCTGATAAATGTTTGTCCCAAATGATATGGTGCTATTCAATTTAAGACTTCCATTGAAACAAATGTTTTTCAGGCTTTCTCATTTCCGCCTTTTTCTCTTCAATGTCATGATTTGTACAAGCGGCTTCTGGTCCTATTTCAGACCCAATAGGATTTATAAAGCTTCTGTGAGATATATGCAATCTAACTATATTTGTGTAATTGAACAAGAAGTAAAGATGATTTGTCAATTTGCATGAGCCATTAATTGGCATCATCGATTTCGTATAAAACTTGTTTTAGTGTGTCAAATGGATGACATTCATTCTTCATTTGTTTATTGACCAAACATTACGTCTTCCTTACTTGCGCTATGTTTATAAATGGATGATTCAGTATTTCTTTGGTCTTGTAAAATGTACCGAGCATTAGTGTATGTTTATGTATCCAGTCTATTAGAAGGTATTTGTTTCCATTCAGCTGGAATACATAGAAAGAGGTTTTGGAGTTCGAAAATGATAGGGAGAACATCACATTGTGGCACTGATATAAATTAGCCTAGAAAATAAGAATCAGGTATGATATAATATGAGTGATGCTAATCACAGTTAGAGAAGTAGTGGGAAGATTTAGTCTGAAGATATGACATCATTCAACAGTTAAACGCTTATTGAGTTTACTTATGGTACCGTATGAGGAATTCGTATGTCCGATACTCTGATTGTCCGACAGTATATTGCTTATGGAGAATTACTTTAAGCTGCACAGTAAAAGTCACAGTAAATTACTATTGGCCAAATTAGGGTGTTAGGTATGATGTTTCCTTCTACTCATGCATACTTCTTCCGGATAAAGGTCTGGATGGGACAATCAACCTTCTTTGATGCTGCTTATTTTCGCAACATCAGTAGGATATGGGTTGGCTGACATGGACTCATGGTCTTTAAATAATATGGTACTGCATATGATATAATGCTGTAGCATGCTGCACCTTTCACAAGCATGTGCACTTTGTTACAGTATACAATATGAGTTTCTAGGTATTTTAGCTTTTGTTTGACAATATCCTGCTAGGTTTCCCTTGGAAAATGGAAACAGAGCTTCTTTATGATAACTGAAGGAATATTATAGATCGAAGGGAATTTGAGTGGAAATTCTATAGCTCATAGTCGAATATGATCTAGAAAGACTTGTTGGTATTGGCCTCTGCTATCATCATATCTCTGTTACTCGAATGTTTACTTTTGTGGTGTAACAGTGAATCACCTCAGGTCCAACTTCTTGAAAGCCACTAATCTTCACTAAATTCTTGGGGATATCTAGGTTTTAGAACTCCTGAATTCTATTTTTTTGAAGATCATTTAGCTGTTGAAGCTACAATGAAGGTGGTGGCCAACTTTCTAGGGCATTAAATATGCAGGGTTCTCTTGCTGGAACGTGGGATGTATAATAGCAATAAAGTGAATATAAAAAGTATTTCTGCCTCAGTTGCATATTTTATGGATGAAATGCTTTGATAGTGTACGTATCGTATTAAGTTTCATATTGCAACCTGGAGTATGTTGAGTACCTCTTTTAATCAGAAACTGAATATGTTGTGCATGAAGAGAAGTCGAGGATTGGTTTAGGTTGTTTAGTAATTATTAGCAAGCCAATTTAAGGGGGGAACTGAAAGGGTTTTTGACTTTATGAACCAATGTATAGTGTATCATTTGGAGATCCTCTATGAAGAAGATGAAGGATAACCATTTACATTATATAATGTATAGTGTACCTTGTTAGAAGGGCCAATTTGGCTTATCATATGAAAGTTTGTTGGAAAAGGTGACGAGGCATTATGGAAAAGTGAAAGCAAGGGAAAACATCTAAGAAGTAAAATATAACAATTCCATGTGAGTTGTTAGGATACTGACTTTTGCAAAATTGCTATGCCTTTTTCATAGTCTTTGCATAGAGGATTAAGAATCGGTTGCTTCTTCTAGTACTTTGCTGCTCTGTCTATGGCGTTTGAGTTTGTCTCAAGGACAATTTATAAGGGGCTGAAAAGAAGCGTGAAGATGTCTGCGTGGTTTTGTTTTATCTGCAACAGGATGTGCACCTCTAAAAAAGGTATAGGGTTTTTGAGATCAAAGCTCTATTTGCAATGTGAGGTTCTCCTTTCCTAAGGGTTTTGAGTTATTAGGTTGCACACTTATTTTGAGCATAAGCTGTTCTTTATTGTCTGGATAAGCTCCTATGGGAATATTTTGTTTAAGGGTGAAGCTGGTAAACCCATTAGCTGGAGGGTTATGGTTTTGCTTTTTAGCTTTGCTTTTGTTTTTGGGAGCCATGCCTCTTGTGTCTCTTAATGCAGCTGTTTATCACTTGAAAAAGGTGCTTAGCCATTGTCTTTTTTCAGCTTCTTTTCCCCAGGCCATCTTAGCTAGGAAAAAGTGATATTTTAATGAAACTGCTTCTGGTTATTTTGAATATAATAATATTTTAATGAAAAAGTTATGCTCTATTGTAACACTCTAAATAGGAAGAAGCAGTAGTACTTCCTGCTACTTATGCCTTCTCACTTGATTAGTCTTATCCCCTTTATGGTTTTCACTGACATTTTCAGTTAAGTTATAGTTCTGTCCTGTTCCTTTACCCTTTCGCTCTCTTGTTTTCCTGCTTTTTTTCCTTTTTTTTTTTTCTCATTTTTCTATATCTTTTAAATTGATCTCCCCTGATTAATTTTGTGTATTACCTCTCAAATGATCCTTATTTTAATTGGTACAAGAAGCCTAGGTATGTTAACTAAAGAATAATGTCGTCTTAATAATGTTTGGAGAGCCACACATTGTCTGAATGGGTTGAGGAGTTGGTTTGGTGGTACGACACATGCTGGAGCTTTACTGAAGATATTCTTATTATGTTTATTGCAGGACTTCCCTTGCTTTTTTATTTTTCTTAGTTTCTACAAGTTGGATGGGGATACTTATGTATGGTGATTCATCTCAAAGATTTGTTTCTTTATGGCTTTCAGGAGCCGAGCAGTGTTGAAAAAATTATGGAAATTGACGAGCATATAGGATGTGCCATGAGTGGATTGATTGCTGATGCTCGCACACTTGTTGAGCATGCACGAGTGGAGACCCAGGTGCTCTTTTACATCATCTTGCTGTTACTATAATGTGGCTTGTGGGGGTGCTAATTATTCCCTTTATTGTTTTTGTTTTTTTTATTCTTCTTGGTGTCAATGCAATTTACAACAGAATCATAGGTTCTCTTATGGTGAACCAATGACTGTTGAGTCGACTACACAGGCTCTATGTGATCTAGCGCTTCGTTTTGGAGAAGGAGATGAAGAGTCAATGGTGAGTAGCATTTGTATTTTTTAATTTTAGCTAGTTGTCGCTTCCTCTTGTGGATGGTTAGGGAGGGGATACTCCATGCCTTTAAAGTAAGTGGGAGAATCTAACTGAAAACACAAAATGCATTATGTTGTGGATGGAGATGTGGATTAAATTTACCTTAATCTTTCACCACACTCTAGAACATAGAAACCCTGCACATTACGTTTGGTGCAATGATGCACTTACAAAAGAGATGGGGAAAATAAATAAAGAAGTGAAGTGACGGGCGGAGTTGTAACCATTATTCAGTTGTTGAACTTGGATTTAGTTAGAACCATGATGGCTACATATCCTGCCACCATGATGATAAGTTGACAGCATGGAGCTTTTATATTGTATACAGACCTATCTATAGGCTTTTGAAGCTTTGCATACTAAGCCTTTCCGAGGCAATGGCAAACATGAATATGACTACCTGTTTTATTCTAGTGGTTTATTCACCATTTACTGGGTTATCTATGCTTACCGGAAGCTTGCTGCTGGTCCAGAAACAACTGAAGAGTAGATTGGACGGTTTAATCTACTTTCTCAAGCTGTAAAATCAGTCTGTAACTAGTTGATGATGTGCTTATTGGAAGCCATTTGATTGGGTCATAATATTTTCTTGCTGATTAAGTTATCCAGCTGCAAGTGGTGTGACTAACTATTGAGCTGCCTCCATTACCACGTAGTAATTCTTGTTCACTTTGTTTCCTTGATTAAACTGCGCCCTCGCTTACGGATCTGACTGTAATATTAGCAAAGAAACGACCTTCCTGTAATACGAAGCTGTCATTGTTGGAGATAGCTCCCTTTCCTTTCTAGTGTTATGAAGTATAAACTATTTGCAGCTGTTTAAGAGTCCAATCTCTGAATGTCCTTCACTACTTTTACAAAATCTTCTGATTTCACAGCTGTTTCTGATGGAATGTCTTGTATGTTTTGTGCAGTCTCGCCCTTTTGGTGTGTCTCTTCTCATTGCAGGGCATGATGAAAATGGACCAAGCTTGTAAGTTAAAATTCACTGGAACAGTTTACTGAATGTCATTTTTATTAAATTCTACCTCACCCTTAGTCTTGGTGCTTTTATTGTTCGTCTATCGGAAGCTTGAACCTTCCTATATCTGTTGTGTAGATATTATACAGATCCTTCTGGTACATTTTGGCAGTGTAGTGCAAAGGCTATTGGTTCTGGTTCTGAAGGTGCGGATAGCTCCTTGCAGGAGCAATTCAGAAAGGTACCTCCCATCTGTATGGAAGTTGGAACTTGGTAATGTAGTATTCAATCTTAACATGTTATGATACCAATTCCTAAAATTATTGAGAAAATGTGAATAAAGAAATGTTGTAGCACAAGATAGCATCGTCTTCGACATCAGTATGGTCACTTAAAAGGCCTGATGCATGTACCCGAAGTGAAGCAAAAGTGACAATCTCATAAGTCTGATGAGTGATGAGAATAGTTCTTGCTTAAAGTTTTTCTCTATTCTTTCCGTCTTGTGGATCAGCAGAATAAGCTCACTATTATAAAACCTTCCATTTGCTTTCCTTGCCATGATTTGACGTACTGAGAAACACTAAGACTTAAGCTGGGAAAGACATATGTTTCCATTATTACCCTTTATGAACTTTTAGAACTGAAGGTTGGCAGATTGTACAGATGTATTACGAGGATTGGCAATCAAAACATTGAAGTATATAGATAAATGTTTGCCCGTCTAGAATTTTCTTCCCGCTACGCACAGAAAAGAAAGAGCAAATACTTGAGATGGGTTTCAGGGTCTTCATATGCACTGATGGTTTCCACAGTATGCCAGCTTCCATTGTATAATATTATGATATTTATATATTGATTTACTGTCAAGGGAAAATTAAGTCCTCAAAGGTTGTACAAAACCTACTTCATTGCCTATTAAGTGTCTTCATGTGCCACTATTAGGAATCCAAGGCCCCCATTGGTTGGCATACTAGGTTCTGAATTCCACCAAAAGATAACAAGGTAAAATATATTATTTTACAACAATTTATGCACAGTAAAATTCTAGCAAGAACCAAATAATTGCTGGACAGGCCAATCTCGAAAGGAATTTTCTCCCCTTTTTCCTTCCACACCATATGTAGGTAACCTGCAAATATGCCAACATAGAAGGTGAATTTGCCGACTGAATCCCTGTCATTTAAAACAGTTTGTTCCACAGAAAAGGTGCCACCTCAAAATGCAGTGGCAGATGATGGTTTCCTATTTTCGAACACCATAGCCACAGAAGACACACACAAGGGGAAAATGCACTTATTAAGGTCATTATCTCCTACTGTCATTGGCCTTTACCACCTTCAGAGTCTTGGCCTTCCAGATAAGGAGTCTAAAGGAAATGAGGAAGCATGAAAAGGATTTTGTTAATGAGAATGAGAAGATTTGTTAGTTTAAAAGAGATTGGTTAAATCCCCCCACTAGTGGTGTTCTTTATGCTTTCAAGAAGTTTGCTCATATTTGTATTAGTGAGACAGTGTCTTCTGTTTTATTGCAAGTGTGCATGTCATAAACATACCTCTGTTTTCCACTGCAGGATTTAACTTTTCAAGAAGCTGAGACAATAGCACTTTCCATCTTGAAGCAGGTTATGGAGGAAAAGGTAATGATATTAATTTAAAAAATGGTATCTGGCTAAATTTCATTTAGCTAAACAAGAGTTAGGAGGGTTGTGGCTTGTGGTCCTTTATAAAAATGATGTTATGAAATTACCCCTACTATACACGCGACAAAAATTTAGCTAACTAGAATCTAGTCAAATTGTATACTTAATCCTTTTTACCCAACAAGGTTGTCTTAGCTGTGACAAAGTGCATGTAATCATTGGTCCAATCTTTTGTTTTGTCTTGTAGGTAACTCCAAACAATGTTGACATCGCAAAGGTTTCCCCAACCTACCACTTGTATTCTCCATCTGAAGTCGAGGCTGTCATCAGTCGTCTATGAGGAGCACCTTGCAAAAAACCGATGTGTCTGTCCCTAGTGCTCCTGATTTCCTCTCGGGTGCTTCGCTTCTCTCTCGTTAACAAATATTGCTAAAAATCAATTTGGAGTTTTATTTGAATCTCCCTATTGAATTTGAGTTTCCAAAGCGGTTCTTGCACTCTAGCGAATTCTGTTTGCTGGGTGTCTGAGCATGAGAGGAACTTAAACCATGATGTTGTTATGGATTCTGGACAGGAACTTAGATGTCAGGACCCTATGCTTTCCGGATATGCTCTTGATGTTGCATTAATATTTCCGTTGTAGAGGGTTAGACTGGCTGCAAGATTAACGGCATCATGTGAAAGTTCAGATTCTATCCTTTGCATCACTGTCAGGTTTTAATATGATAGATTGTTTGCATCTTAATATCTTTAAGTGATGATCACCTCAAATGAAAAGTAATTTGGGCTCTAATTTTCTCAATTAATTTACGCATTATGATGGCGCATAATTTGCAAGTATTTTGACATCACAACAATTTGGTAATTTGTGAGCATTGAGCATATTTTATACTTCTACTGGACCCTTATGTTAAAGTACATATTTTAAACCTTTTGAGGTTTAATTCAATGTATCACTATAAATGTTACTTGACATCCAAAAATGGTAGTCACACTCGTCTAATTTAGGGTTCGTTTGATTCAATTTATTTTGTTTGAATTTATCTGAACTTATCTAATCTTATTTTATCTTATTGTATTTTTTTCTGAAATGAGTGAAAATTAGTTAACAGAACATCTTATCTTTTATGATTTGATTTTTTCTGATTTATAAGATTTTAAATAAGTTAAAATAAGTTGAACAAAGCAAGGATTTTATAAGATAAAAAAGATATATTGTCTAAATTGATGTTTTATTACAAGCAAGAGTTATAATTTGGTGGTTGAATGATATATGAAAAGTGAGAGGTCCAGAGTTCCAAGTCTCTTAGAATATTTTCAATACAAGTCTATCAATTTTCATGCGGGCCAAGCAGGCCATTTTCGGGCCAAACGCAGGTAATTATAAGTCCACTAAAACCTATAGATAAAATTTTTCAAACGTAGCAATTCAATATTTTCCATTTTGCAATTTATATTCTTGATACCTGATTATGTTCATGGTCCTTTGAACATACACGTAAATTGCCACCTCTCTTTAGGCTTTAGCCAATTCTCATTTTTTAACCCTTGCAATTTTCTTTTTTCAAATTCTGTTTCTTACACGTCATTCTCCAAAAACAGTTATTGTCCTCAAAACTAACTTCTCTCAACATAATCATGCATTTTAAGATAGAAGACATATAAAAAAGCATTACAATAGTACATTTTTTTAAAATAAAATCAATCAATAATAAGAAAAAGACAAGAATTTAAACAACTACAATTTAAATTTATTTACATTTAGTATGCAATGAGGATAATTAAACATCGCCCATAAAGTACTTAAAATCGCCCAAAATATATTTTTATAGACCAATTTACCCTTTCCTCTTTTATATCAACCTACTGCCATTTCACCTTCTCTTTTCCCCACCACACACCACCACACCACTACCTACCTTCCCACTACCACCGTCGACCTCCATCGCAACCACCTTTGCGTCGAAATTTTTTTATGTTGGAGAACTCCCCGCCAGGATGTTCAGCCCATGGGGTGATCGTCCGGCCAGGACGTTCTGCCCATGGGGTGAACATCCTGGCTGGACGATCGCCCCATGGGCTGAACGTCCTGGCTGGACGATCGCCCCATGGGCTGAACGTCCTGTCGGGACGTTCTCCAGTATAAAAAAATTTCGACGCGGTGGTGGTTCTGTGCAACGTAATGCGAAGGTGGTGGTGTGCGACGTTACGCGAAGTGGAGGTGAAGGTGAGGGTGAGGGTGGTGGTGGTGGTGGTGGTACGTAAACAGTGAAGGAGAGAGAGGGGTAATTTCAATGGAGGTGAGGGTGGTGGAGTGAGGTGCGTGGGTGGTGGTGGAAGGCAGGAGGTGAGGGAGATGGTGCTGGTGGTGGTGGCGGCAGCCAGGCAGGCAGGAGGTGAGGTGGATGGTGTTGATTTAAGAAAAAGATGAGGAAGGTTATAAATGTAATTTCATTGTTTTTTGGGCGATTTTAAGTAATTGTTGGGAGATGTATAGAAGTTCAGGTATGGAATTGGTACAAAGAATATGCATAATAGCCCATGGAATCAGAAATTGTTAAAAAAATCCACAGAGTTCTACAAGACTATATACATCACAAAATTTAGTTTACTTGCCTATTTTTATAACATATATGTTTATTTTTATATATTTATGAAAGCAACTCAATCAACAATTAAGTTTAAAATATATATTTTTTATTTACATTACAAGTTATAAGAGAATTTATATCATATACCTGGGTGTATATCATGCTTATGGTACATCCAAGACTATTTTTTTTTGCTCATTGCTCGTTTGAAACATCTAAATAAGCATAATCACATAATAATTAGAGTTCTAAATGAGCAAATGAACAAAAAATAACATCGGATGTACGATGTACATGGTACATCTAGGTGTATGCACTCAAGTTATAATGATAACCGCTAGTATTTTGGCCCGGGTAATACTCCGGGTCAGTTACAATTATCAAATATATATTATAATTCATAAATTTCATGATTGATTGTATTAGCTTTTCGTAATATTTTTGTCTAATGTGAAATTAAAAAATGGACGTTATGGCATGATAAATTATTTTAAAAAAACTTCTATGAAATTGGGGATAAGAATAACAATTTCAATAAAATTTGGGTAAAAGAATGTTATTACTTTTTTTTTAGGGGAAAGAATGTTATTACTTAATAAAAGGGTTAAAGATCAAAAAACTTATCTACATGTTTTTATAATTACATTTACATACAATTATAAGACTTTATATGTTTTATTTTAAAACATTAAGCATTGAAATTGTAATGAATTAGTGATTAAACTCTTATATTTCATTTCAAAGGTCATGAGTAATACTTTTTAATATATTTGTATAGATACTATTTTAGCCATTGTAAAAATTATCAAGAGGCAATCATAATTCATACTCCCTCCGTTTCATATTAATTTACTTAGTTCACTTTGGGGGAAAACCAAGGAAAAAATACAAAAGTATGAGAGAGAAACTGAAAAGGTGGAAAGAGAAACTAAAAAGTGTGAGAGAGAAACAAAAGATTGGGTTAAAATATTAAAAAGTGAATGACATGGGTGGAAAAAGGGGAGAAAGTAGATGTGATATGTTACCAAATATAGAAAAAGCAACAGTGTGTAGATTAAAAAGAAACAGATTAAAAAGAAAGTGTGTAGATTAAGGCTATGTTTAGTTCACCTGAAATTTTCTGATCTGAACTTATCTGATCTGAACTTATTTTTTCTGATCTGATTTGATCTGAACTGAACTGATCTGATTACAAGATCTTATCTTTTAGATTTTTCTCAATATATAAGAAAAAATATAGTCATGTGGGGTCTTGTTTGATTCGTCTCAATGAGTACTTTATTAATATACAATTATTATAATTTTTACTATTATGTTATGAAAGATATAATGATTTTTAAATATAAGCAAAATCTGAACTGATCTGATCTGAACTTATTTTTTCTGATCTGATCTGATCTGATTAGATCTGAAATAAGCAAAAATAAGGTGAACTGAACATAGCCTAAAAAGAAACGGAGGGAGTAAGTGTTAATATTATTCCAAAGTTACTAACTTTTTGTAAAAGACAATAATTTGAAAAAATGGGACACTTGAAAGGAAATCAAAACTATTTTCTAGAAGTCTCTCCAATACTAGTAAAAAGAGAAACTTGCGAAAGAGGACACCCAAAAACGAAACCCCTCAAATTATTTTGAGGGTACATTCAACGCAAAATTAAGAAGGTGGGATTTTGAAAGATGGGAATAGTGAAGAGTTGCTTTTCATTCATGGTGGGAACAATTTGTGGTGTTTATATCGCCCAAAATTACAAAGTTCCTGATGTTCAGAAACTCGCTTCTACCGCTTTGTTTATGGGTCGTCTCATTGAGGAAAATTATCGTAAGCCAAAAAAACCTGATGAAGATTGATCTTCTGTGAATGGAGAAACAAGTTTTTTTTGATGATCTAAATCTAACACTTTGTAAGTTTACAGTTCTTACACTAGGGTTTCATTTCATTGTTTTTTTAATGTGATTTTGGTGGTATTAGTAGCAATTTTTGGTGATTTAGTTCGATTTATGAGGTGGGTTATACTTGAATTATTCGGGGGAAGTTTCAATTTTCATTGAAAATGATGAAGTTATGTAAATTTTGATACCCAGAAAAAGAAATTGAAACAAGAAGAAGTTTTTGTGGTTGGAAGATTTTGAATTTACACTTTTGCTGTAATTTTATTGTGGAATTGTTGGAAAATTTTCGATTTTGTTTTGAATGAATGCGTAAGTATTGAGATTCAATTCCAACTTGTAGATTAATGATTATGATACTTTAGGTTATACTAGCTGAAATTTGTTATGTTTCTACCTCAAGATCACCTTATTTGATAATCGTGGATGTGGAGTTGAAAAGAACGAATCGAACTTTTTCGTGCTGCTGTTTTAAGGCAATGTAGAATGCTGTTAGATGCTATATGCCAGCATTGTATTGCCAGCATTTCTCATTTGGGAGTGCACTTTCCTCTGGTGAATGCAGTATGTCCTGCCTATAATTGGCATGTTGCGGAATGCACCCATAAGTTCTTGTTAATTAGGACGAGGGAAGGGACTAGATGACTTAATGAAAAGCTTAATATGGCATTGCAATGCTTGCAATGTCTACCTTGTCTTTACATAAGCTCCTTGTGATTTATGGATCATTAGGACGAGGGATGAGATAACTCAATGGAAAGCTTGATATTGCATTGCATTGTCTGAGTGGACTTTTCATACGTTTCTTTTGATTTGTAGTTCCTTAGGAATTAGGTTGAGGGATGAGATCATGGGAGGTGTCAATGGAAAGCTTGATAGTGAATTGTGATTTATCTTTCTCTTTAGCCAGCCTTCTTCGTTATTGTACTTGAACTTTATCTCGTGAGATGTCAAGTTTTCTGGAATTGTGCATGAGCCTCAAATCCCTCCCCTTCAATCAACCAATTATCAGTTTTATTTCCTGAAACTGATTTATGATAGCCCTTTTGCCATATCTATCTGACACTTAACCTGTAAACATTGCATATTTGTGTGCGATGTTAGTATCTTTGCATGATTAGCAAGACTGTCTCAATACAATTGGTGGCCTTGGGCTAATGTTAATAATTGGGACCAAATAAAAAAGAAGATGACACAATGTCTGAAGTATATACAATCCGCATCATTATCTAAGCAAATATTAGCCAAAAGGTTTAAGGAACACTAGGAGACCTAATGAGATGAGCGAGATGACTCAGGGTGAGTGATGAGTTTTGCTTTACTGTTTGGACTATCTAGAATTTTTAGGCCCTTAAATTTGGGGCCATGGTTAAGGTCACTTTTTACACCCTATTAGGCAGTCCTGCTGAATGATGATTAGTCATGGGAGCTTGCGGAAAGCTTGTTAAAATAAGTTTGTTGGAGCGGCATAGCTGCATGTTTACACATCCAGTAGCTCTTGCCTTCAAATTTTATACATCCAGTAGCTCTGCCTTTAGATTTTATTCGATTTGTTTGGCTTCTTGTTGTTGCAATGCCAATAATGAGTGGCAGATTCGTAATGCAGAATAAGAGGATGTCTTCTTTGTTACGTTTCCTACATTCTGTTTTCTAGGAATGTGGTCTTTCCAAGCTATTCTTGATTGGTTGTCAGTTATCATGTCATCTTAGGAGGAACGTATGATGCGAACTATATTTATGGAATTGTTAAGATTAGGGATCAGTTAAAGAAACTCGACTCTGAACATACAGCATGCATGGAGCGCACTTGTATGCTGAACAAAGACAGGAACAGGATGACCTACCTTGACGGCCCGTTTGTTATTTGGTTATAAATGGTGGGAATGAGAATGAATTTATATGTAAATTTGTGAAGAAAATCATTGCTCATTCTCATGGTAATGTTAATCTATCCTAAAGTGTCTATTTTTCTTCTTGAATTTTCATTCCCATTCAATACCACCTTGTTAGATGGTAATTAGTGGTAATGAAAATTAGGGTGAAATTGCTTCCCCATTGAGAAAAAAACAAACTTGGGGGTTGAAATTTCCTCCCCATGGAGATTTAATGTTGCTTCCCTCGTAACCTACACTTAAAATTCATTCCCATTACCACAATTCATTAGCGACTACCAAATGGGACGTCAATGAAAGTGGTTTTAATTCACAAGTATAACCGATTTGACTCAGTGCAATCGAGATAGGTTCAACGTACGGTTTGGATTGACAAGCCTACTTGGATCTGCTTGCCTATGAGTGAAGTCTGGAAACCCTATCTGTGGACTGTGACAACCATTCTGCTGGGAAGATGACATGGTTAGGGAACCATTCTTTTCATGGTTTGAACTTAAATCATTCTGGGCTGTGTAGTAAGCCCTAATATAAAGACTACGATTCGCGCAATGAATTTACTCCCAGAATACCAGACTCTGTACTTTCTATTAACTTTTCCTTCAATGTTACGGTGGCCGTGTTAATTCAGATTTTCTGTGTACTTGCTGTTATCATTTTCATACCCCAATATTATTCAATATTTTTTATACAGGAATGTAAATATGATTACCTTTTTTTTTTTAAATAATGAGTTGAATCATTTGATCTAGTACTACGGGGTGATTTTCACGTACAGATTTATAACAATTGTGTGGTTAGTTAGAGTTAAGCCTTGTTCTTTTGGGCTGAATTGAACTGATCTGAAATTGTGATAGAGAACTAAATCGCATTGAATCTGTGCTAAAAAACAGGGCCTTATTATTCATAGGCGTGCACTATCATGCATTTAGTGTTCTACCTGTGTGGTATGCGTGTTTCGAAAACCTGCGTTTTTGGCCCAAGTGAGTCCTCTTACTCTTATTGCATATCTCATTTTCAAATGAGCAATGGCCAATGAATGTATAATCTATCATGAGCCACACTGAGCCTATAATCTAAAATTGGTACTCAGGGAATTAACTGAAATTTTATGTTTTCCCTCGAAATCTGAATAATTACTAATTAGCCTCGGAAAATTGAAGATTAAGGACCCAGGCGTTATTATTGTAATAGGCAGTTTTTTGTACAGTAACGCACGACTGCCGAACTACCTTTGTCAAGTCTATATACTTCATCCATTTCAAAATAGATAACATGGTTTGACGTTTGCATTACTTATACACTCTCCTTTAATCATGTTTTGTGATTCTTATATAAGTAAAATTATAGTCAATTAGTCATGTGGGATTTAGATACGTCTTGGTATATACTTTTTGAAGATAACTTTTACCGGTAGGGAATCAAAAATATTAATACGTAGAGTAAACCGTTGGCCAGCATAATCGACGAAGTGTGTCAAATATCTTGAAACAGAGGAAGTATAATACTATATTGCTTTGTTTTTATAGTTCTACGATTTTTATTTTGCACATTTGCCAAACAAAATTTCAAGCATTAAAATATTGACTTTTATGAATAAATTTATAAAAAATGGATATTTTGAAAATGTACGTTGAGATGAATGTAACAAGATTTCACATGATTATATTTTCGTTTACGTATAAATAATACAAAATGGTCCAAAGTAAAATATAAGAGTAGTGTCGAAAGCCAATATGATAGAACTATAAAAGGTGGAGGAAGTAATATGTCATTACTTCCAGCTTCAGGTACTTTAATATTGCGAATAGGGAAGGTTAATGTCACTGTAAGACTTACAGTAATGAACCTTGATTGATAAAAATAATCAAGGTTAATGTCACTGTAAAGCAATGTTATCATCACCTTAATTTTAAGTGGCTAAGGGGATGCTTAGCATCAAATTTGTGGTTCACATAAGAGATTAGGGTGGTCCAAACCACAAGCTCTAAATTTATAATTCGACTTTACTTTCCACCTGAAAATAAAAAATTGTAAACACAAGGTCTGGCTTAGCACGAATGATGCATGATGACACTAATTAATCTTAATCATTTATCATTAGTAGCTTAATTGTTGGAGGATGACACAAATTATTAATCTCCCCAACATATGACCGATGATCACTTGAAATAATTTAAACACTACTTTTGCTTCATTTCTGATGACTGGTTTTTTAGAGTTATTCTAGGGGTGATGGTTTGCGATTTAGCTTAAGGTGGTTTAACTTTTCGTTGTTAGGAGAAGATCATTTTGGTGGGCTCTTTTTCCTTAATTTTGCGACGTTGTGTGTTGTGTGTTGTGTCTGACTCATTCAGGTTGGCCAATAATGTGAAGAACTTATGTCTGTTCAAAAAACAAAGTTTTTCCTGTTTCGGTTAGGGGTGTAAATGAGGCCAGACAACTCGCGAGTTACTCGAGGTCGACTCGGTTAAAGCTCAACTCGAGATGTTGGCGAGTCGAGTTGAACAACTAATACTCGACTCAAAAACTCGTAAGAAGCTTGAAGACCCAATTATCAATAGTAAAATGCCTAAATTCGACATTTTTCTACCTTATGGTTGCTTTTAACATGAGTCACTTGCAAGCTAGTCGAAATTTACTCGACGAAAACTCAATTCGGTCAAAGTTATAAGTAATATAAGTGATAAACAATATGTGACATGTTCGTAGTTTCAACATTAAATTTTGTGTAACCTTTATTGTTTAGTTTTTTATTTTATTTTTGTTAATTATTGTTGAGCCCATGAACAACCTCCATGTAATTAGAAGTTTTGTCCCACAATTAATGAATTTGGAATTAAGGGACTACTCCGTTATTTCTATATGATTTTAACGTGGAACTTCCTTGTTCTTATAAAGTGAATTTGCACTCCTCTATGGCAGGCGCGGCCCAGGCTCGTTTAACATGGTATCATAGGCCAAGTTGGGTTTGGATTGATCTGGGCCATGATTACAGGGAGTGTTGGGATGTGTATTCCACATTGAAGAAATACATACATGAGTTGTGTCCACTTTATAAGGATAAGAGAATACTTCTATTATTACCATATGTTTTTTTTGGTGAACCTCCTTGGTCTTGTAAAGTGAATTTGCACTCCTCCATGACTAACATGGCCCAAATTCGTTTACCAATTATACTTCATTGTCCGAATTGTTAGTACTAGCTTGCGAAACTTAATTTTAACAGTCCTAAACCTTTTGGCTTCCACTAATGATAATGACATGTAAAATTAAGTATTTGAAACTAAAACGTTATACTCCTACGTAACACTAAAAATGTTACTCCATGTTTCTTTGGGTTATGATACCAATTATACTCTATGCTTTATGTGTTATGATTCCAATTATACTCATGCTTCTTTGGGTTATGGTACCAATAATTAGTGTGAAGCATTTTATCTTGATGATGCGACTATGAGTATGACTTTCTAATGAGATTGAACGTGTGGATCTCAATTCACAAGCTTTGTCTCCATTGTTGCACATTCACCTATGTCACTTGTTCCAAACAAACACATAGTTTAATAATAGGAGTTAGAAAATGAGGTGTAGAATATTCATACGAGCACTACAACTTTAAGACTTGCGTGTTCAAAATATTTAAGCAAGAGTTTGTTATTCGACGAGCCAAATTTCCAACAATTCAAGAAATAATTTAGTAGAATCTTTCATGGTGAACGTCTATCTCTTGTCACTACGGTTATCAAAGTCATTTGTCTACAAATTTTGTCAACTGTGCACTTAAATTAGCAAGTCCGCTTTCCCACGACATATGAACCTTCATCTTTCGTGAAGAAGACAAGTAAAGGTTTCAGTAACCTATAGCTCAAGTACTGGTTATGGACTTATGGTCAAGCCATTTTTCTAAAAACAGTACGTGTAAATTGTTTTTGTATATTGCTATATTTGTGCTAATAGATGCGTTTGCTTTGGATAATCAAGCAGGGTGGTACTTGGCCCATGCAATCACGGCGACGGAATAGGGACCCCAAAATATATTTATTTTTATTTTTTTGAAGATTAGACGAAAGAAAACATTTGGATCAGTAGTAAAAGTGTAAGGGTAAAAGTGTAAGGGAAGAAATAATGTGACCATGAAATTCATCAAAGTTTTGTTGTTTAAACTTTTGAAGATAGTCGTCATTAGTCAGTTAGAAATACGAATCTTATACTTCTATCTTTTTTGAACTACAAATGAAACCCCGATTAAGAAAATTGTACATAACCTCCATTATTTTTGCTCATATTTTCCCGTCCTTGCAATCAAGTATGATCAAGGTTTAAAATCCAAGAAAATGTACAAGATAATGACACAATTATTTCTACATTTATACATGGTAGGAAGAAGTTTTCTTCTCATTGTAATCGGTTTTACGATAAAACTTTATTTTGATTTTTAAGTGGTCCAAACTGTAATATTCTTTTATCAAGGGCTCAAGTAGATCTCCTAATCTAATCTCGAACCTATAACGCATTGATTAAGAATGTTAATCCACCTTGAAAAACTCGTCCAATTTCCACTTCTCTGTTTTTTTTTGTTTTAATTAGGGGTGTTAAGAAATATCCGATCCGAAAATTCGAAAAAAAAAATCCGGATTTTTGGATCGGACACGGATCGAAATTTTTCAAAAATGTCAACGACCCGATCCGAAAAGTTCGGGTCGGATTCGGATCACAATTCCTCTTATCTGAAAATTTCGGATCGAATTCGATCTGATGTCCGACATTGAACAACCCTAGTTTTAATATTATTGAAGGGCAATATAGTTTCCTCATCCTTTGACGGTTTCTGGCGTCACATCCTAATACTTAATACGTTGAAAGATTGCATGATGTACCTCAACTGTTTTCATATATTGTGGTCCCTGGTTTCTTTTCGTTACACAAGACTTTAATTACCACAACATTTATCATAAAAAATGATAATACCCCTTTCGATCTCTCTGTCCATTTCGTTGTGACTTAGCATTTGATAGCTACTTAAGCCTGCTAATCACTATTAATATAAGGTTAATATTGTTTCCAGTAAACAGGGTAGACCGTTCACCAATCACCACTACATGTAACTTTGACATTTTATAGTATAGTATATATTATATAAGATTGGGATAATAAAACTATGGGTTATATTTTTTTTATTGTGTAAGGCAACTATAGGTTATAAATTTTTTTTTTGGACCTTATTAGAGACTCGTTGGTAAGAAGGACCCTACTGGACTAACACCTCGCTCAGGTCAGCCAACCCAACAACACAAGTCAACGCTTGAAAATAAGAAGGATATAAGGAAATCCCTACTCCCAAGCGTAAGTAGGTAATAGTGTTCGAACTTGTGACTCACCACCTCCACCAAGTAAACTTGGTAACTATAGGTTATAATTGGTGGTATGAGTGTATGTCATTTTCTACTCATATGTCTCTGTTTTATAAGGAGTGTAATGAGCAGTATGCATTTGCCTAACCTTCAAATGGGTTACAACTATGTTCTTGTTGGCTCATGATGAGGACAAGGGGGGAAGAAATTTCCTTTGTCTACAATAATTTTAACATTTTCATGTCATATCAATTCGATTATGACTTTTTCCCTTGGACTTATGTAAATAATTTCTCTTGTTTTTACTTGATTTTCTTTCATCTTAACTCATCTAAAATTATTGGTTGTAAATTTAATTCTGCAAAATTAATTACTTAAGATGTTGTGAATCGAACTTAGGTAGTTCTTTATAGGCTATGAACTTAAAGTTATGTGGAATTTTACGGTAGTTGTGAATAGGCTATGAACTGAGGTAGTTCTTATAACATTACTTTATCCGAATTTATTGGTATTAAACTAAACTAATATGAACGTATTAGCCTTTAACATAGTTAATTAGCTTATGCGAAATTGCTTTATCTTGAAAGAGGTTAAATTAAATAGATTTCACAATGTCTCAACAACTATTTTTCCCGAAATATTAGAGTACATATATAATGGTTTGCACCATACATGTGAAAAATGGCATTTTGGTTAAAGTGTTGTGAGCCCGACACCAACTTTTACTCTCTTCGATTGATATCAAGTTTCCTATTAAGCCTTTTTCAAGATAAAGTGAAAAAAATTTATCATCGCCTTTTCTTAGTTAGACAATAGGGGAGATAATCGAGATATTAGTGTTATAACACGAGATGCTAATATCATCCCCTAAAAAATGTTTTAATCTCATATTCTTAATAAGGAGACATTAAGAATATTGTGATAACTAATTGTCGACAAAAGAAGTACATATACTACAATTATTAGTTATGCACCATAAACATTAGTTAAGTCATACCTAACAAGTTCAGACAACTTTCTTCAAAAACTGACTAACTGATTGTAAGTTACGATCGAGCATAATACATTTGTTCATTTTTGTGATCAGAAGCAAATTAGAAGAGCACAATGATTGCATATTCAGCGACAACTTTTTGTTCCCTCATGATGATTAGTTTTCCTCGAACTATCTTCTTATATCGAGAATGGGAACTCAGAATGATGGTAGACTCCTATCAAGTGTTAAGCACCCATTTTGCAACAATGGTACATCGGATGCCCCCGTCGGGTATCAACAAACTCAACTTCGACGGCCCGTGCAGAAATAATCCTCGACAACATGTAACATCCTCCACGACTCCGATGTCAACACTAATACAGCTTGTACCTTTCAATCTCGGAACGACACTAGCATATATAGCGGAAACATTAGCACTTCAAAAGTTCCAAAGTTACTATCAGTCTCTTAAGAACAATAATCTAAAGGCGACAATTTGCAAATGATCAACGTTGATAAAGGCCATTGGAGCACTCCACAGAAAATTCAGAATATCGTCACAAACATCAAATTACTTCTTCAACATTTTGAGCACTAGGAAATCAATCATCTTTACTGCGAAGAATATAGAGCAGCATACTTAACAACCAATGTAGGACATCTTGTACCTTTTTTATGTAACTGTAATCTTTATTGTGTTTTTTAAGAAAAATGACCACAAGGTGATTATATACCTGTATTCTTGCACGACTACCTTAATCAAAATGTTTCATATACACAGAGTGGAGTAAGAGAGCATATAACTTCAAAAATCTCAAAAAATGGTATGGTACAAAATCAAAGAATGGAGAAAAATAACTCTGTGCTTCATGAATAAACCATCTTTTCGAATGCCGATTTCTGAATTCTGAGTAAACATACCAAAAACTCTGTACATATACAAAAATATAATTTACAACATCAAGTTTCTCCCTCCATAATTCCAAATATAGTTTATGGAAGGAACAATAAAAATGCACATCTTTCTTTTCCCTATCTGAGATCCCAAGAAGGGATTTCACACACAATAAACACAAAATTTTTATCCCTTTCTTTTGTTTCAAACATTTTTTTATCGTTTGGGAATTTTTATTTGTTTTTCATACAAGAAAATCTTCAGTTGATCCTCTAGGAGTTCTGTATCCATCGATTTTTGCTCGTATCTCCTCAATAACAAGCTTAGTAAGAAGTAATCCCGCGATCAAAGCTGCTGTCATCAACATTGTAAAGACTGCATCCCAACTTATAGCTGAGAAATAACCAGTAAGCAAAGGCCCTATTGCAGCCCCAATTGAACCCGTACCATCTATAATCGCGGTGACAGTAGCAAGTGCCCTCGAGTTACCCTTTAACGATTTATGCGTTCCTAGATCAGCTGAAACTGCGGTTGTAATTAAGGCATATGGTCCATTAACAAACATTCCAGTGATAAACATCAGCCCAATATTCATGTACATGTTGATGAACCCATAATTTCTGTACATGTAGAGAGCTGGGATGGTGAAATATGTGAAGGAAGCTGCTGTTATTGCCCTTGCATCGAGTTTGTCAGATACAAAACCAGCTAATATTCCTCCAATTACGCCTCCTACATCGAAGAAGGTTGATAGGTTCCCTGCTGTCTCACTAGAAAGATATTCACCTCCTATCTCTGCAATATAGTACATGGAAATTAGTCATGAAGCAAAAATGTAGTCTTATATTGCCTTAGAAAAATGTAGTCTTATGTGTTATGTAGATGCAGACACTAGGCGTTAACCCACAACGAGTGATTTAATTGATAAGAATAGAATTTTACCAATTAGTTTTAATTGATAACAATCCAAAGAAGTAAAAAAAGTAAGTACCTGTATAACTGATGTAAAAAGGAAGCCAATACAAGAACGTATAGGCGACCAATTTCGCAAAGAACAAGCAAAGAGCATAATTAGCAACTCCAGGAATCTTCCATGCTTCCATGAATCCAATAGCCCGCTCCTCAGTTTGTGTTTCGTGTTCATCAATTGTCTCCAAAGGTATAAAGGGTTCTGCCAAGAAACCTTTCTTAGGAGAATTTGTATCTTCATCGCCCATATGCATCCCAACAGACAGGGGACTAACAGGCAACAAGAAATAAACAACCACGCCAAAGAACCCAATTATAACACCAGGAACAAACATAGACCATCCCCATCCATACTTCAACAAAGAAGATGCAACCAATGAGCCAGTGATATTTCCAACTGAAGTATGCGCATTCCAAATCCCCATAATTAAACCTCTCCCACCTTTTCCAAACCAATTTCCGACAACTGCGACAACTGAAGGCCACCCGGTTGATTGGAACAAACCGGCAAGCATTTGTACTACCAAATAATAGTAAAAGTTATGGATGTTAAACCAATAACCTAATCCAAATAATGCTGTAAATAAGCCGGTACCCAACATTCCAATGGTTAAAAACACTCTTAAGTTCATTCGATCTCCAAGGTGCCCTGAGCAGAACATTCCTGCAGCATACACTGCAAGAAAAGCCACATCAAGGTAACCGAGCAATGCAGTGCCATTGCTATCATTAAATGGCGCCCATCCACTTTCATTAGCACCCAATAATGTTCCATTTCCATTTGATAAGTTCAGGTAATTTCTTTGCCATGGGTAGGATTGTAAGTTCAAAGATGCTGATGTAGGTGTTTGAGGATCAAGGGCACTTTTGACTATACTCGAGGTTTTTCGGGTTAGATGGTATGTTGTGTATGATAAGAATGTAACTATCAATACAAGTCCTTGGTAGGTATGGTATGAGAGGGATCTCTTCCTTATATCTTCGATAATTCGAATTGCGAAAGGTCTTTCATCTTTGATCTCAATACTATGATATAGCTCATGAATTGAATTTATTGATGAACCCATAATTTTAGATCAAAGATAGAGGAATAAGGCCAAAGTTTTGGGTTATAGAGGGAAAATAAGGTTAATCTCTTCTTACATGAAACAAATCAAGCAAGCTGTAAACAAGAAACAAAGAAACACATATTAGAGTGCAATTACATCATTGTTTAATAAATCAATAATTTTATTATTTTATACCTCGAAAAAACAAAATCTAATTGATAATCTATTAGAGATTAATGAAAAGATTTTGACACAGTTTTCAATTTTTTTTTTCCAAATCAAATGAGTAATAACTAATAAGTAAATTATCATAGTGACTCACAAAATTATATTATTATCTCAATCAATTTGAGTAGATCATTCCAAAAACTCCATTATTCACCATCAATTTTGAATATTTAACCATTTACTAATCACTACTATTCCAAAAGCACAAAAATGTTTATTAACAGTATAACTTCCAAAATTATCAGCCAGCAAATAACAAAAAACTATTGATTTTAGACTCAACTTAAGCAATAAATTCCTCTGTTTCATGAACTAACCCAACAAACTCACCCCATTTTTTCTCCTTTTATAACTTAACAAAAATAATCATTATTATTAATGAGAATAATAATATAATCCAAACAAAACCCAGAATTCATAACACCCCTAATTTTTTTTTTCTTGCATGATAAGAAAAATTATGATAACAAAAAAAAACATCAAAAAAAATTATCTAACAATACCCAAAATTTAACGATCACCCTTTTACTAATTTTTTCTTTCTCTCAACAAAAAAAAATGCTAATTCTTCATCTAAGATAAGAAAGACTCAATCTTTTTAACATCCATTGTATTTTAACTCAAGAAAAATAAGTAAGAACTTGAAGAATTAAAGAGGAAATAAATGATGAAGAAAATATACCTTAGAAATAATAATTCTGCTGATATATAGAGTAGATTACTTGGTTATCTTAATATTCTCTCTCCTCTTTTCTGTTAAGACTTTGGAAGGGTATAGCTTGCTTCTCTTCAAGAAGAAGAGTTGGTTGTTTGAAGCGAGGCCGTTTTCAGAGCTTAACGTGGGATACTTATATGAAAAACTATAGGATATAATAACAATATAAATGTTATTATCCAAGTCAGTAACTTTTTGGTTTAGAACTTGCCAACTAGGAGGAGTGAAGAACTAGGGAAGTTTTTTTTATTTATTTTCTTTTTGCGTAGCGTATTTTCTCTACCTATATAAATTATATAATGACTTATAAATTAGTGTATTATATTTTTAATGATGGGTACTATCTATGTTCACTAAGATAATTAGTAAAGTTTTTACAGGTTCTACCTTTAATGTAAAACTAGTGTGGGTCTCGGGCGATGTTTCGGATTGTTACTTTTCGTAACTTTTTCTCAAGTGAAGAAAATTGACGTAATGACACGATACGTAATTGCATGATTTTGAAAATTAAAACTTTAAAAATTCAGGATGAAACCAATCGCTTAATCTCTTCCTATTATAGATAATGACAAGATACTATTATAGACATACACTCTTAATCCAATTCTTTGAACAAAGAATTGGATTAAGAGTGTATGTCTATAATAGTATCTTGTTATTATCATAAAAAGGTTAGGTATCTAACTACTTGTACACATCTTTTAATTAGATACAATTACAAGACATTATAATATTTTATTTTGAAATACTAAACAATGGAGTTATGGTGGATTAATGGTTAAGCTTTCGCTTTTCCTTTCAAAGGTCATGTGTTGATACCTTGTGTGACATTATTTTTTAAAAATTGAGGGTTTTACTTGAAAATAAAGCATTTGTATTATAGCTTTACATGAGAGTGTCACGAGGCACACAAACTTTCTTATGAACACCTTTTAATATATTAGTATAGACTAGTTTTTAAATGCTAGATTTGAAGTATTTATAAGGCTATAGTCTTTTGTATCTATATGTGATCGGTAATACTATAGTCTTTTATTTCTACTCGAATTATTATCTTTATATAGTAATATAGTCTCCTATTTTTATTGTAATTCTCTTCTTTTACAAAACTATAGTCCTACTCTTATTACAGTTCTATATTTCCGTACGCTTTTTAATATAAATTTTTAGATTTAGATTAGATTAAATGTTTGCATCACAAATATCCAAGTTTCTATTCTTTCATCACCAATCAAAAGTGTATATCACTTAGTCATATAATATTCGAACTAACTTTAGCGTTTAGGAGACATGTGTATTATTTATTTATCTTTTCATTGGAAGAGATTAAAAAATTTAGTGCAAAGGACAATTTCATGAGAAAGAAAGTCAATGAATAAAGTCAAAATGATTAACTATATTTAAAAAAATTACGTTGATTTTCATTTATGTCCTAACCATCCTCTATTTCTGTAAAGGGTTCTAGCTATCCTTTTAGATTCTCGTATCTTTTTCTTTTTGCGTCGTTCGAAGACCCCTACAAGTTTAACATTGTGAAACTTATTTGAAAATATTTGATATTTGTTTTAACTTATATGAAATAGATAGGCTCTTAGATTTAAGATATAGGTTTTATTATTTTGGACTAAATTAAACTGAATTTGTTTGAACTGAGCTGAATCATATTGAACTTAATTTGTTCGAATGAAAGTAAATAAAAGCTGTGAGAAAAAATTCACTGAACCGTCTAAATTTTTTTAAACTAAACCAAATTAAATTGAACTAAATTTTCGTTAATTAAGTCTAAAAGAACAAAGCCTTACTCTCCACATTTTGAGTGCCACTAGTTATCACTCCTAAGTCCTAATTTTGATTTCCGATATAAGGATATTAGATATATATGTGGATGAAGCAAAGTAAACCAAGGAAATGTAGAAGTGGGTCTATGCGGTTCAATTGGGAGAGGCAAAAGAGCATATTCGTTCTTTTGTCCTTAGATACGGACCAATCCGAAAGCATATTCCATTTATTCCTTCTTGTGCCATAATCCGGATGGGCATTTTTTTGTCACCTCAGAACACTGGTGTTTATTTTATTAATATTTTTTTTCCCATCAAGCACTCGAAATTTTGAAGTGATATATGTCTTTTAAAATTGATTTTTTCAAAAAAAAAATTGGCTGGATAAAGAGATATCTATCAATCATAAGAAAAAAAATGTAAAATCTTTATTATTTAAAACTAAAAATTGTAAACATGTCTTTATAATTGTTGTTTCTTATTTAAGACTAATTGATGTATTCAATTGATTGTTTTTTATTAAATACCACCATTTGCTTTTAATATATAGAGGTTGCTTTCTCATGTAGCATAAGTATAAGATAAATGTGTTTGGTTTATGCAAGCAAAGTCTATATAGCTTGCAGGTAGAGGTGGGTCCGGCCCAGACCGGCCCGTTGTCTGCTACGTGGGTCGCGGGCCAGTCACGGTCAAGAAATTTTATTTTCGGCCCGCATCGGCACGAGCCTGCGTGGGCCGGCTCGCGGGTCGAACGCTTCTTTCCTTTGTTTTTTACCCTAAAAATGACAAAAATACAACATAAAACATGGGTCAGGCCCACGGAAAGCACGAGGCCAGCCCGTGGACAAATTTTTAAAATTTCAAGTCCGGCCTGGCACGGTCCATCACTCATGGGCATGGGCCCGACCCGACCCGTCATTTCCTCAAGCCCGCGGGCCGATCCTGTGAACAGGCCGGCCCATGCCCACCACCCAAAAAAAAATAATCAATGAATTTTTAATAACAACAGATAATTTAAACCTGATAAAAGGGGATTTTTTTATCATACATATAGAGGAATTATGAACATGGTATACGTTACATATGGATGTATGATGAATGTACTTTTGATAAAGTTGTAACTTATAGTAGTATCTAACATTTAACAACGTATTTTCATTAGAAAAAAAAATTATAACTACTCTTTTTTACACATTTGAAACTATTGCATAATTTCTAAATTTTTTCTCAATGAAAATATCATGCTATGATCATATCATTGATCTATTTTTTATTTGGTTAAGTTAATTTTTTTCTTCTTGTTACAGAGTCCTTTAAAGTATAATTTTTTTCTTTTGATCCATAAGTATAATTAGAATTAAGGATGGTGTCTAAGGGTTGTTCTTTTGGATTGAACTAAACTGAATTGAATTTGTCTGAACTGAACTGAATTAAATTGAATTTGTTTGAACTGAGCTGAACTTAATTTATCTAGGAAAAATTATCTCTATTATATAAGGGAAGGGGGAGAGCAATGATGTCCTCTTTTGAAATGCCTATTTTGTCCCCTTTCCCTTTCTAAATTACAAAAGGAATGTCAAAATCAAAATCGACACTCAAAGAAAACTACCGAAAATTAATTTACAACTCTCACTCATAAATCACTTAAAAGAAGAAACTTTACAAATCACCATACAATGGAGAAAATCACGTTATAAAAATCAGCAATCACTCAAATAATCAGGAAACTTTATTAAAACTTAAAATTAACATACTGAACTAAAACTAATAACCTAGAACGTCAATACATACAAAAACATTTACAAAAATTTACTTACAAATCACTATTCTCAAGAACCATTCACAATTAATGGCGGGTCATGATAAAAAAAAATAGATGTGTATTTGTAGTGAAATCACAATTTAAAAGTTAAACAAGGAAAAAAATTATTTACTTTTTTTTAGTGTTTCCTATATATAATGAAACTTTTACATATAATTGGACCTATCTTTTTCTATTATATAATAGCGATTAATTATCAAGGTAAAAAGGTTTATGTAAAATATCATTCAAGAATTAAAGTACAACATATCTCTATTATATAAGGGAAGGGGGAGCTATGATGTCCCCGAATGAAGAGACCATGTTCCCCCTTCCCATTCTAAATTACAAATTCACTTACAAATCAAAGGGGCTTCAAACAAAAATACCAAAAATATAATTATACCAATCACTCACAAGTCAACTAAAATCATAAATTTGCATAATTTACTTTATGCAAATCACTAAAATGAGAAAACTTTACAAAAACTTAAAAATTCACTTACAAACTAATACAACCTATGAAAAAAGTGACTTGAAATCAAAGTATCCACTTTCTTTACAATTTATGAAGTACTGTACTTAATTCAAAAATCAACTAAAAAATTATAATATTAGAAATCATAAATAAATTCAATAAAATTTATATTTTGTTCATATAATTTAACTTTGAAAAGTAAAAAAAAAAAGAATGGTGAGAGACTTAAATGACAAAAACTAAACCAATCAAATTTTGCAACTAAAAACAATTTCGTATGTCTAATGTTCAAAATTTGACTCTTATGCCGAGGAAAATCGAGTTTCTGTTTCAAAAAAAATTCAAGCACGCATCGCGTGCAAAAAATTCTAGTTTTTAATAAGTCAAACTTTGGTTGATCTTCTCAAAATAAGTCAATCTTTTGCTTATCTTAGAATGAGTTAACCTTGTATCTACTTCTGCTGTAAACGAGTTAATGACGTTGAAATTGTGCTACGTGTCACATTTTAATAGAGGTGATCATGGGCCGGGCCGGGCCGCGGCCAAACAAATTTACCCATTGGTCGGGACGGGCCTAAATTCGGGCCGAATTTTTGTGTCCAAGCCCGCTATTTCGGGCCTAAATTAACGGGCTTTGCGGGCCAAAACGGGCCGGGGTAAAAAAATAGACTAAAAAGTTTTTGGCTTGCCCAAAGCCCGCCCAAAGCCAAAACAATACGGGCGGGCCGGGCCGGGCCAAAATGATCACCTATACATTTTAATAGGATTACATTGTGATTTAGCTCATTTATAGCAAAAGCATATACAAGGTTAACTTATTCATAGTTAATCGAAAGGTTGACTTAGAAGAACGCGCAAAGGTTAACTTATTAAAAATAATTTCTCCATTTATCTAAACTGAATTGAAATGAATTTAACTAAACTGAGTTAAAATGCATTTAACTAAACTGAGTTAAACTAAATTAAAGTGAATAAAAACCTGTGAGAGGAAACTAACTGAACTGAATTTTCCTGAATTAAATTGAACTAATAGAATTTGTCTTAACTGAACTACATTTTGATTAATTCAGTCTAAAATAACAGAGTGTTAGGCTCTTAAAGTATTCATAACAAGATAAAGAAAGAAAGAAAGCAAGAAAGAAAGAGATATAGAGTAGTTTAACAATAAGATTAGATTGAATTATGATAGAGTATTTTAACAATAAGATTATATATATATATATATATATATATATATACACATATATATATATATATATATATACACTCTTGTGAGAACACCTCCTCTATGTGAGAACACTTTTTTTATGTGAGAACATACGGATGAGATTCATTCTCACATAAAAAAGTGTTCTCACATAGGGACCTATTCTCACCGGATCCCAACCCTATATATATATATATATATATATATATATATATATATATATATATATATATATATATATATATATATATATATATATATACATATATATATATATACATATATATATATATACATATATATATATATATATATATATATATACATACATATATATATGTATGTATATATATATATATATATATATATATATATATATATATATATATATATATGTATATATATATGTATATATATATATATGTATATATATATATATATATATCGTGAGAACCCTCTAATGGTTAAAACCATGAAAACTACTTAAATTATCAAAAACTTCCTAAAATGAGCCAAAAAAAAGTAAAAAAAATGAGCAAAATCATAAAATGAATAGAAAACATTGAATTATCAAAAACGTAAAATAAGCAAAAATGTAACGGGAGAAAAATGTAAAATGAGCATAAAACAGTTAAATGAGAAAAAAAAACGTAAATTGATCAAAAAGTTGCGAAATGAGCATAAAAATGTTAAATGAAAAAAAATATAAAATAAGTAGAGCATAAAATGTGCAAAAACGTTGTGAAATGATCAAAATTTTCGTAAAATGAGGAAAAATGAGTGGTTTTCACGGTTCTCACCATAAGAGTGCTCATATGAACTTAAACCTATAGGTAAAATCCATTTTTTTTGTTAATATAATCAAGAAAAAAAAAAAAAAAAGAGGTATCATCACTGTCGCCTCCATTCCTCCCAAAATGTCTTTAAAAATTCTCATACTCTTGATTTCTTAATATGCAAGTCATCATCCAACCATTAAGCTACAACATTTAATTGTCAATCCAACATTTATATCACAAAGTCTTGTCAAATGACTTGGATATCGCTCGAGCCAAACAACTAATTTAATTTACTCTAATATTCCACTCTCTATAATATTTGATTTTGTTGTATATGGAGCCTTGAGAATATTAATATACATGGAATTCGATCCCACGTGAATCATAAGATTTATATTATGATCACCTTACACGATGTTACATATATTAAGTTATTTACATGCAATTTTTTTTTTTGTGATAAGAAGAACAAGCTTAACATGGCACCCTATTTTATATACATTCATGGAAACAAAACACTTAACATGAGTACATTCATCATACAACCGGGTGTATCATGTGCATGATACACCGAATACTATATTTCGCTTGGAGCTCTACCTATCATGTGATTATACTCATTTGTCATGTTAGAAATTGTTCTTATGTGACTAAATCCAAATCAGACCCGACCAAAATTGAATCCAACCGACTTCGATCCAATTCAATCTATATAGCATGTTTTGTAGCTATATTAAGTTTTGCATTTATTACTATATATATCGAGCACAACCTATAATTAGACTAGAATCTAATTCATTGACCCAATCATGTGCACATTTTAAAAGAAAATATCATCTCATTTATCACGAATGTAACTTTATTTTCGTTGAAAAGATAAATAAAATTGAATTGAGTTAATGACAGACTTAAAAATTAATTGATATAGATCTTGTTCTTTCGGAATTGAATTGAATTGAAATGAAACAAGCTAACTTAATTAAAGTAAAATTGTGAGAGAAAAGTAACTCAACTAAACTAAAACAAGTTGAATGGAACTGATCTGAGGTGAAACTAATAAAAAAACGGGGCCATAATGGTCAACCCTTAAACAAACGATTATAGATCTACTACTATAATACTCAATTGCCAAGTACTAGTTATTCTTTTGTCTGAATGAGCTCCGTGTGAAGTCATTGCCAAAATGCTGTTTCAAATATGCTTACGGTGGACAACAGCGATAGGGTAATATTAAATGATGAGTGTTTTGAATTAGGAGAGAAAGGAAAACAATGACATACTTCTATTATTCTTTTTTTCCACTTTTAATAAGGAGACTTTATTTCATCTTCTGAGGTTTACTCTGAACCACGAATAATACTCTCATCATATTTTTATTTATTAGGAAATTAAGTCAGCCCAAGGGCTAACCCCTACAAGGTTACTAGCCTATAGGAAACACCAACACATTGGCTGGTAAGGCATGCATAGCATGCTAAAGAAATACCCCAACATAATGTTGGGAGTAAAGATCGAACCCCTGACCTCATGGGCCAAGGGGGAGCGCTCTACCCACTTGAGCTAACTCTTATCCTTAATACTTTCATCATATACTTCATAGGTTTATCCACCAAAAAAAAAAATATACTTCTTAGGTTTATCCACCAAAAAAAAATTTTTTTTAGGTTTCTTTTCGAGTGCAACACTTTGACTTTTGCATTATTTACATGCGTCTCATTTTGACTGTATCTTTTTGCTAATATATAAAACCCAAAACGATCATATAAAATATTTTTAGATTTGTTTCAATGAATATTTTCATAATATCAACTTTTTATAACCTTTACAAATACTTAATTAGAGATTTTAATGGTCAAACTTGTGTATTGGCAACCATGAAAATCAAAATGTTGCACTTATTTAAAAACGGAGATTAGTATATAACTAGTTATTAGGCCAGGGCTATACCCCGGATAAGAACAGTTCATTTATTTAATAGATAGTATACAACTTCCTTTAAGTTGCTTTTCCTTATGGACTGCGTCTGCTACCAAATACTGAAATAAGTATACATATAAAGTCCCCTCAAAAAAAAAAAAAAAAAAATACATATAAAGTTCAAGCAGAAGAGAAAGAACAGAGCACCTTTACTTCTAGTTCTTTTTTTTTTTTTTTTTTTTTTTTTTGAGGGGACTTCTAGTTATTGGGAGGATAGTTAGTTAAGATTTACGGAAATATAAGTTTTTGGTGAATATGGAAATATATTTACGTAATACGTGAAAACTTTAAAAGAGCCTTATGTACTAGGCTACATGCATGAGATTAAACGAGGGCTGGGCAATAGATACACCTCTGTTTAAAGAAATAAAGAAAGTGATTAAGATTCAAATAATCGAATGAATACAGAGTATGTCATCCATTTTCAATAATTGGATTAAAATTTTTAGACATAATATATATAAGACGTGCTCGGTGCAAACTTTTGAGGTAGCTTTTTGTAAGTCAAAACACTAATTAAGAAAAAATAGGAGTGTTTTGTTAAATAGTGGTATGAGTAGTTTTTATTGGTAGAAGTGGTGTTTGTCAAAAGTTATAATTTGTAACTTTTGGAGTAGTGTTTAGTAGTGTACAAACTTTATATTAAAATTTTATTTGAGTTTTTGACTACTTATTTGTAAACAACTACTTTGACAACTTTTTTTTACCGAACATCAACCTATCATACCGCTACTTTGACAGCTAAAAACTAAAAGCTACACACTAACCACTAACAGCTACTAGCACAACTAACAACTACTCTCAAAACTAAATGCTACCATCGCAACTATATATCGCTGTCGAGCATGTCCATAATTTGTAACAATCGCAATGGTTTTCTAAATAATCACATGTAGTAAGAAATTGTAGTTTTCAACGTGCCAATGTAACTGTTGGAGTTATGTGCCTTACTTTTTCCTATTCCAAAAAGTTGTTTCAAAAGAACAAAAAGTGTCTTGTCCCATATTGGTAGTGTAAAGGCTTTTTCTCTACCTTATATAGAGTTTCCTTCTTTATACATTTGTTGAAGATTGAGTGGGAAGGATCTCGTTACCACACGCTCCGACCGGGCCGGGCTGGGGGTGCGGCGTGGTTGCAGGACATTTTAGTGATTCTTGTCATTATTAATGTTTTCATTTTCCCTTAAATTCAGCCTAATTGATTGTGTTACCGTTTTTTCTTCTGACTTTTCCTCTATAAATCGGAGCCTCCCTAATTGGCCTATCAACCTAGTAGCCCATAATTACGTACCATAATCTCTCTCCCTCACTAGTAGAATAAATGCTACTTGCTGCGGTTAAAAAGTGCCCTATTGCTGCGGATTGGGGCGTGCAGCAATTAAGGTCGCAGCAATAGGTATTAATTATATTGCTGCGGTTTTAAACCGCAGCAATATATACCAATATTGCTGCGGTTTTTTAGGCCAAACCGCAGCAATATATATTTTTTTAATAATAAAAATACAGGTATATTGCTGCGGTTTCTTCCCCGAAACCGCAACAATATATGCATGACAGGTAAAATTTTTTTTTTTTTTCATTACTCAAGGCCCATAAAGATCTTACCCACAAAGATCTGTTAACTCATAGGTAAAAACAGAAGTTTTATCAACTTATATGAGAGGAAAATACAGAGATATTCAAGAGAAAGTTTATGAATATTTTAACTCACGCAATATTTTACAATTACTGAATTACAGATCTAAAAACAAATACAATTATTGAATTACAGATAATTAACAAAAAAAAAACAAAAAGAAAAGTGTGAACGACTTTGACGCAAACCAAGCTTCTCAACCCAAGCCATCTGATAAAACTGAACAGCATGACCTTTGCTTCTCATCCATGGTGGTGGCGCGCTTCACGAGCGACAAAGGCCGGCGAAATCCAGCGAGCCACGAACGACGAAGGCCGACGACCACGAGCCACGAACGACGCTCGCTCGCCCAGCACTCGAACACGATGCTCGCCTTCACACCCTCGCTCGCACGCACCACCTTCGGTCTGCTTCGAACGACCACGCACATATAGAGAGGAGAGAAGACGGTTTAAGGCGACGAGAGAGAAGACCACGCACTTGTCGGTCTGCTTCGAACGAACACGATGCTTCGAACCCAGAACTCGGGGAAGAATTATACTGCAAAAACATGAATGGACCGATAGTTGCTTCGAAGGCGACGAGAGAGAACGATAGAAAGGAGAGAAGACGGTTTAAGGAGACAGAAGGCGAAAGCAGCGCCGAATAGGAGAGAGAGAGGGCGACCGAAGAGAGAGAGGAGAGAGGGCGAAAACCCTAGTGAGGGAGAGAGGGGAGAAGAGAGAGAAACGGCTGAGGACAGGTAATGAGAGGGAGAGAGGGAAACAAACCCTAACTGGGCCGAAATATATTTAAAACAACATATACAGCTAATATTGCTGCGGTTGCCACGTAGGACCGCAGCAATATATTAAAAAAAAGTTTTTTAATATATGCTGCGGTCCTACGTGGAAACCGCAGCAATATTAGCTGTTATGGGCCCCACATGTTTTTCAAAATTTATCCGTTGAACAATATTGCTGCGGTTTTTGGCGGGAACCGCAGCAATATTGTCATTTTCTATTTTTTATTTCTTTTTACGTGTTATATTGCTGCGTATAGGTAAAACCGCAGCAATATCAGCGCAGCAAATAGCATTTATTCTACTAGTGCCTGAACCCAGTTATTAGCTGCTAGGTTGCACAGAGATGGATACGAAAACGGATACGAATTTGGGTACGGGGACGGAAAACGACAAGATTTTGAAATTTTAAAAATGGATACGCGTATCCATAGAGGATACGTATTGTATCGAGCACGGGTAACAGTACGAGTATGTGACCTAAAAGAAGTACCCGTGCAACATAGGTTAGTTGTATTTACCCCCTTTGCCCTCTCCATTCCTTCCACCACCTCCACCACCCACTCTTTCTCATCCTCTCACCATCACCAGCTCCACCCAACCTCCATCCTCTAGGCTGATAGGAATAACCGAATAACTTACCCTAATATCGCAACTCCTTCCGCCTCAACTGAACATAATTTCCAAAAATATCATCACGCCTTTAATTCATATTCATTACCATCATTTATAACCAACTAGCAAACAGCCGTTAGTTCCATCACTAGGGTCGAAAATAAGCACAAACTCATTGTTAGTATTGTTAACTGTGTAAACTAAAGTTCTAGTGACAATATTGACGAATAATATGGTAGGAGCTTGGAGCAAAGTGGAGTGAGTCTGTGAGTGCTTTGCTTGTCCGACCGAAGCAAAAGGCAAAGAAAGATAAGGAGGCAGAGTGGTGCGGTATGGTTCACCTAGAACCACTGGTTGTTTTATCAGTTGGTTGGACGGTTTCCGACTAATACAGTTTGGCGGTGGCCGGTGGCGGTGGTGGTCTTAGATTGGTTTTGGTAGCGATTTTCAATGCCTCTTTTTCTTCTCGATTTCTGGTTTACTCGGTGGCGGACTGGTTTTGAGGAGGAAAGGGTTGGGTGTTGATGGTGGCTAGAGGGTGAGGTTGTGTGGAGCTGGTGATGGTCAAAGCAGATAGAGTTAGGTGGTAGAGGTGGTGGAAAAGGGAGAAAAGAAAGAGGGGGAATACATAACTATTTGGGTTAAGGGTTAGTGGGTTAATTGTTAATTAGGGTTTAGTGACTAACGAGGTACAAGAACATCAGTCATTAAAGATATTTTGTGGATTTATTTAAAAATTGGGGTATATGATGAATGTTGAAAATCTGAAAATGGAGGGGAAAAGGGTATAAATATGGTGAAAAAAAATTAATTGGAATTTTTTTTCTTATATGAAGTATATAAAAAAACTATTTTTTTATATATTGAAAAAAAAATTATAGTCTACCACCTCGCTAAGTTAGTGCCATTTAATGTCGAATAACAGTGAGGATGTCATTGCTCTCAAGATTCCGGAGGTCTCATCTTATGACACTTCGTCTGTCTCTTATTGATGATGCACTAGCAATTATTTCCCCTTAAAAAAAATTGTGCTAAAATTTCAAGAACATCATAAGAAACGATATAGTATATACTTTTAGGTCTTCGAATAAAGGTGTGTTAATATAGGTACATATCTAAAGTTTGTAATTACATTTTCTTTTTGATCATTGAGTTCAACACCAAAGGCAAAGAGCCAAGAAAGCATCAAAAAGGTATTTAAGAAGACTCTTTAAGGAGATACAATCAGAGTCGTCTTGAAGATTTTGGGGCCCCGGTTCTAACACATGAAAATTGGGCCCCTAAATTTATAGAAAATAAAGATGGAAGGTTAGAGTTCTAAAGATGAAAAGTTGAAAATCTAAAGATAAATCATTGACAAATTTATTAAGGGTGAGAAACAAGGATGATTTCTTCAAATATCACTAGTAGAAAAAGGTCGATTTGCATCGGACCTGGGACCCCTATTTGCGTCGAACTTGGGTCCGACGGCACAGGTCTCGACGCAGATGACCTAGAACTGATCTGCGTCGTATGTGAAACGACGCAAATGTTTTAGCTATTTGCGTCGCACGTTGTACACGGTGCGACGCAAATTGGTCATTCCAGCCCATACAAACTACAGGCGGGTTATAAAGGGGTATAAGTGTGCGTCGCACATAGCAGGGGGTGCGACGCAAGTCAGTCATCTGCGTCGCACCTTGTGCCATGTGCGACGCAAATGACCTCATGTAAAAAAACAAAAAAAAACACAGTACCAAAGCATGAATGCTTTGGTACTGCATTCGAGGAAAAAAAACGAGACATGCATAAATTAAACGAAATTAGAACAAAAACGCAGTACCAAAAGAAACGAAATCAGAAATTAAACGCAGTAACAAAAAAGAGATGTAACAGAAACGAAATTAAACGAGATAACATACAAATTGTCTTGCGTCGATTAAGAAACGAAAAAAATCTAACAAATATCAAAAATAAAAAATTCAGATCTAACATAAAACAAAAAAACGAAACTAAAAAACTAAACCTACAAAAAAACCACATCTAACATACAGAAATTCCACTAAATATATTTAAAAAAAATACAAATCGCGAAATGGAACAAACGAAATTCGCGAAAAACCAGATCTCGTTCTTCAAACTCGTTCTTCAAATCTCTTTCTTCAAATCGCCAAAAACCAAATCTAACAGAAAGAAATCTCGTTCTTCAAATTTAAAAAATAAACATAAATATGACAAAACAAAGAAATTCAGAATAAAATTTGAACTAAAAAATACCTGAGAAATTCGCTGCTCTTCTTCGAACATTAGATCTGAGAAAGGGTTGGTGTTTTTTCAATTTTCATCGCTGCTCTTCTTCGAATGTGATGTCGTTGTTGGTGTTTGAAGCGGCGGAGTTTGAAAAATAACGAATCTGATGTCGTTGTTGGTGTTTGAAGCGGCGGTGTTCGACGGAGATTCCTCAGGAAACAACGAAGAGAGAGAGAGAGGGAGGGAGTTGTTTTTCTTCATCTTCACGACGCCGTTGAGCTGCTACTGCTACTATGCCAAATGAGATAATCTTGGTGTTTGAAAAGAAAGGAAGAGATCTCGTTGTTGGTGTTTGAAGAGAGAGAGAGAGAGAGAGAGAGGGAGGGAGAGGCGCTGAGAATTGAGAGGGAGGGAGAGGCGTGTGAGGCTAGGGTTTCTGAAATAAAAAGTGTATAGTGGGCCTCGTGAACTAAAATGGGTATAGCAGCCTTAATATGCGTCGCACATTGAATAGGTGCGTTGCAAATTGGGTATTTTGCAACGCACCTAAAAGACGTGCGACGCACATAGTTTGATTTTTTTTTTAATGTAGAGACGATTTGCGTCGCATGAGTCAGGGTATCCGACGCACATTTGGCTTTTGCAACGCATGTAAAGCATGTGCGACGCAAATGGGACATATCTGGTGCTTATGTACCCATGTTGTGCGTCGCACTCCTCCCACATGCGATGCAAATCCCAACTGTGCGTCGTTTCCGTGTCTGTGCGACGCAATTGAGGGGACGCAAATCGTCCTTTTTCTACTAGTGTATGAAGTACAATTTTCAAAATAATATATTTTGGGGCCTTTATAATTTGGGGGGCCCTTTGCTGTTGGGCTCCTTGCACACCCTCATCTACCCCTCTGGATACAATAAAAAGTCTTCAAAACTAAACGCAAAACATAAGAAAAGCAGATCAATTCATAAAACATAATCTTACAATCATGCCCAAAAAAATCTAAACTTTAATTTGTTGGTAATTAGTAATTACATGTTGAATTAATTAGCTTCACTAGTTTGCACGTTTAATAGGTACAATGGTCATTTTTTAAAAAATCTCTATCTATTATCTATTCTTTTAAATCTTTGTGTGATTGTACTGTTTTATGTTGCAAGTAAAAAAAATAAAGAAAGTATTCTACTACATATAAAATGTATATTTATTTTCTACTATATGAGATAAAATCAACCATCAAAAGAATTCTCAAAATACATGAAGGTCTTATAAGTAAAGAATTGAATAAAGTGACTATCTTAATTGTGTACCACAAGTAATTTGACAGAATTTTACTTATAAAGAAGCACATTATAATATTATTATCTGTAAATTTATCCAAAATAAGCAGGCTGAAACATGGTGATTATGATATGATATATGGTAGAATATAGAAAAAGGTAGATAGTGATGCGATGAAGACCTTATATTCTATGCATGAAATGAGATTAGATATACGTGCAAGAATGCATGGGAGGTACTTTAATTTTATCTTATTATTTAGGGCCAAGTAATAACGCATGGCCTGTAATTGTCGAATGTCACTGCCATATCCCTACCAAAATTCTAGCCAAACGATTTTTTTTTTGGGAAATTTAGCCAAGTGGAGAACATTATCGAAGAGTTTTGACTCTTTGAAGATGGTATAATTTTAAAATCAATGAACCAAGAATAAAATTGTATGAGCAATATTTCTATGGAAAACTCCATAAGTCAGAAGATAATGGTGTGAGTATACATGCATGCACGAGACATATGGACTTTTCATACCTAGAATTCAATTAAGTTGCTATTTTCACATTATATAAAAATACTTCTTGTTCCAAATATATTAGACAAAAGAAAGTGTCAATTTTGCCTGTGTCTCATTAGGTTTTATTTGTGAAATGGTGTTTGTGCTTTTCAATATTATTGTGTTTTTGATGCATTTATATTGTACTTGTTTTGAGTATATCCCTTTTGTATTTTGGTGACGTTTTGTAATAAGTTTTATTGGTGGAAATTTAATAATAAAAGTCTTTTGACCGGAGGCCTACTTATAAAAACGAAAACTTAATATTAATTATCATGCATCTATTTAAAGGTTTCAATCAACAACAATTTTTTTTTTCAATATTAATAAGAATGAAGGAATATGATGCATATTTCTATAGTTCTATTTCAAGGAAAATTTGAAAGTGTTTATTCTCGTTCACAAATTCTTAGAAAAGGCGGTCTCATGTTAGTCTTAATGTGAGACCTACCCAATTCCAAGAGAAATATGTTTTTCAAAAACAAACCGCGTCTCAAAAATTCTTACGATAATATTTTTGACGAATTATTTAATATTTTTGGCGAATTAATTAAGTATTTTAGCACAATAGTTAAGAGCTTGTAATCTATATGTAGACTTACATTATTTTATAGTTAACATATCCAGTACATTAGTTAGTCTTGTTCTATAATTAATTAGTTGGATCTATTGAGCATTATTTAGTTTTCAATATAAGCAAAGAAATAATTATTTTATAAATCTAAAATGTCAAATACAAAAGACAACCTGAAAAAAAAACTTAAAACAACCTACCATTTGGAGTAATTGTGCTAATTTCAAGTTGGTTCTTGGATTATTTTTAGTCTTTGCAAAATGACTTTTTTTCCTTGCACTTATTCCTTTTATTTTTGTACGATCCGGGTCTAAAATAATCAATGTAGTTGTACTTGATGAGCATTGTTCTTCTACAATTAGTTGTAGTTAAGACTTTGTTATATACTTGCAGCAATATTTTCGTACATATACTTCTTGCACTACCTTTCTTGCATCTTCATTATCTTGAATGTTGACAACGAGATTGTAGAGCTTTCTTGCGGTTTCTTATCACCATGGGGTTACATTGTTTGTAACTGCTCTAGAGATTTCTCTATCCATTTCTCTTTTCCACACTTCGCTCTTTGCAAATCTAGTCCACCGTACCTTTTGCACATGTACTTATGTCGTATTGTTGTGATTGATTGCATGTGCATAATTCTCAAGGCATGAACACATAACAATCCTAACAGCATAACTTTTACAACATGTTATTTAACTATTACGAATAAATTAACAACTAACAACATTTAGGTATTAGTTATGTTTTTGATATAAAAAGCTAAGCTTTCAAATGCAAAAGATAAGTTTTCAGTACCAAAAGTGATATGACTTGTTTTTTCAAAAGTTTTGCAAGTGCAAGTTATCGTCTGATCATGGGCAGTATATATTACTCTTTGTGATGAATATGTGTCAAGCTCCGCTTTCACTTCAAACATGATAGACATCTTGTTAGGTGAAATAACAATAAAGTAAGTGTTTGTGAACATTACCATTGCAAACTCGTGCTCAAATATTTAACTTACATTCAGATTAAACAATGAATTGAGGTTGTAGTCACAAAATGGAGGAGGAAAACAATGCAGATTTTAGGACTTCTCGATGGATTAGAGAAGAAAGAAAGAAAGATTTATGCATGATATTGAAATTAGGGCCAATAAAATGCATTATGATCTGGTTCTATGATATAACAAATATGATTCAACGCTTAACTAATTCATCCACAAGCAATTCAAGGTTACCGTAACTAATAGGTCCAATCGCTTAACTAATTCCGCTACTAGTTTGATGCACGCATGTGATGTCAGCATGACAAGTAAATAGTCTCACATTAATTCTAACATGAAACGTCTCTTTAAAAAGGACTCCTTGTCGTTTACTGTGATTTGGTAATATTCCAAGTCTTCAACAAGAACTCTATTTATCCTCATATATAGTCAATTTATTTTCTTTCATGGTTTCCTTATCACTTGATTTTACAATTCATATGATCTTTAACTACTAATAAACAATTCATGATAATATTGCATGTGTAACAATGTTAAAGAATTAGGACTGGGGCCGAAATGATAGTTCTCATATGCTAAAACGATGCATCGACCTGACCCACCAAGATGACTGGGAAGTTAAGATTTCACACATCTATCGCGAGGGCAATCGAGCTGTGGATTGGTTGGTCAATCATGGAGTTATTCAACTCCTCCCTATCACTATTATTAATTCTGTTCCTGCTGGTCTTCGTTCTATTTTAGATGAGGATGTGAGGGGTGTTGTAGTTCCCCCTTTGATTCTTCCCTAGCTTTGTTTATTTTTGTGGTAGTTTGTAGGTTTTTCTAGGTTGATTGTTTTCTTATTTTGGTTTTCATACCTCTCATGGATCAAAAAAAAAAAAAACAATTCATGAAGGTAATATCTTAAAAATACACATTAAAACGAATTTGTCAAAATTTCACTTGAGAATGTTTTCTCTGGCTATACTTTAGTGAAGAAAAAGACAATATAATTGAAACTGTGACTTTAAGCAGCAAAATTTATACGAAGCTAGAGAGTACATGTTTACAAAATTTATGATACTTATTTGTCTGTGATATTTTTCCAGTCATATCCCATATAATATTAGTCAACTTTTGCACATATTGTATTTTGCTTCATCAAATATACATAGGCCTCATAACACATGATATTGCTTATGGGAATTTAACCTAGGGAAGAGGGAGATAGGAGTCTAACCCAAATGAAAGAGAAAATCATACTTACAAGAAGTCTAACAGCCCAACACCGATAAAGTAAACACTTATGATTTTCATAGTCTCTCTCCAGAATTGCTACTTTCCTATAAAAGCCACATTTTTTTTTGACAATGAGAAAACTTACAAGGAAACAAAAACCAAACTAACATAGAAGGGAAAGGAAAACTATAAAAATGCGACAGAGTCGCAAACGCATGAGTTTGAGCGACATTATTCCTGTGTACTTTGACGATATGACACCAATCAAAGAACCCGACCATAGATCGAATGTCATTAATCGTATTTTGTATCAAAATGTCTCGTGTTGTAGGAGATTGCAAGAGGCGAACTAGTATAGCCGAGTCGATGTAGATGAGGATACGTGAGAGAGCAGTGGGTCGCGCCCAAGTTAGAGCAAGAAGGCATGCTCTAGCCTCCATGTGAAGAGCGGAGCAAGCTAAAAAAAACTGTGGAGCTGAGCATGATTAGTTGAGGTAATAATCTCTGCAAAATGAGCTACCCATGTTGTAGCGCCCCGTTGAGTATGCTTAATCCATGAACCATCTATCCTAAAGAGAACGTTTGGAGTAGTCTGGGTATAGCGAGCGAAAGTGGCAAAGAGAAAATCGGAAGCTGGACCGCCATCTACTAGAGAGCTCAGAGCCCCCTCTAGGCACCTGGGAAAAAGCTAAGTGTTGTTGTTTTTCCACCTCAATATATATGTTGCTAAAAGACTGCAACTGTAGCTAAATGCGTTCGAAAACCTGATCATCACGTGTTGTCTAGAGAGCCCAAATAGTGCCAATGAAGACACTCAAAAGATTACTGTGAATACCTGCAATTTCCGTGAATCGGATAAATATTGCATAAGCCATGTATCAAAAGAAGAAGAAACATTGTTGATATCAGAAATCGATAAATTAGTAATAGACCAAGCTTCCAATGCAAGAGGCATTCTCGGAAAACATGGTGACGAGATTCAATATCACCCCAAACATATATGGCAAGAATCAGATTCTCCTAGTCCCTGACGAAATAGATTTTCCAAAGTCACGCGAGACTATTGTGCCAAAGCTTCCAAATTAAAAGTTTTCATTTTGGCATGATGTTCAATATTCAAATAATGCGAAAAAAAAACACACAAATACAATAGAGTTGTCACGCTACAAATATCATTTTGATGTTGCTGAGAAGCATACGCTGATTTGGTGGAATATTCACCAGTTTCAATACGTGGCCAGTATAACTCATCTTGGGTAATGAAATTGTTGGAAAGTTCCATTCCTAGAATTTGACGAGCACTGAAAGGGATAAAAAAAACTACGAACTCGTATGCTGTCCCATTCTTTGCCATATTGAGAAATAAGGTCAACAACTTTTAGTCTAGCGGTCACAAGAAACATCATCCTTCATGATTGGAGTTTGACCTTGAACCCATTTATCCCGAGCCGCTAGATTACTTCGACCATCACCAACTTTCCAGGCGCAATGCTTCTTCAAGGTCGATGTTGCCTTCAAGATACCTCGTGAGCCCCAAGACAAAGTTGCACTCCTTTATCGTAGGCGAGTGGTGTAATAAGCCTGTGAGAGAAGTAACTTGGGGTGTTGCTGAATACACTAGGCTTTTTACATAAAAAAAACTTTATTAGAAGTTCCAATATTGCGAAGACCGAGTCCCAACCCCTTTGGGAGGTGTAAATTAAATAAAGCACGAGGCTACGAGGAGTTGGGGTCTTGGGGAGAGTTTTTAAAATTAGGCTATGTTTGATTAACTTGTTTTATCTTATTTTATCTTATCTTAACTAATCAGAATTTATATTTATTCTAGTTTCTTATGTTGTCTAACATAATTAATCTGTTTTATCCAACTTATCTTATCTCAATCAAACTTATCTTATATTATCTTATCTTATCCCATCTGGACTTATTTTCTGAAATAAGTTAATGTAAGTTGAATTATACAGAGCCTTAAGGAGGTCTTATAGATTCTAAAAAGACGAAGTTGTCAGCTTGTCGTCTTGATTTCAACAATGTACGATCAAGGCATGCATGACACATATTTACAGAGCCAATATTCTCTTGTTGCTGTCTTTCATAACGGTATGCTCATTAACAGCCTCACTCGTCTTTCGGAATGTCTCCTTCTGTGAGTCCAACTCGGCGTGCAACTTTTTAATCTCTTCCTCGCTCGAAGACACCTTGACTTTCAGATTGGTAACTTCCGTCTTCAAAGCGGCTATCTCATCCTCGAACTGGACCCGACAACGGATAACGGACGTCATCCGGATAGATGTCTGCAAAGCAAAATGTTAGCAATCTATTAACTAATTAAAATAGCCAGAGTCGGGAATAATACATACCTCCAGCCACGACTCGTACAAGGTGTTAACCTCTTCCGAGCCTAGCGCCTGAAGGGCATTGTCGTTAGTGTTTGTGTAAATCTCACGAACAGCGTGACGGACCCTGGCCATTCTCTGGGTCGGAGTGATGTTGGTGATGGGGACATCAACACCAATATGATTGGCCTTTGTCCTCTTCACTAGAGGTTCCTCCACTTCTACTATTTCCAAGGGAGATTCAACGTCCCCCGATTTTCGTTTAGACCCAGCACATAGACCTGATAAAGCCTTCTCGAAGACTTTCTCCTTGGCCTGTTTTCAATTATCTAAGCCTTCTCGGTATCCCCTTTCAACCCGAGAGATCAAACAGAAGGCCTTCAGGGTTTCTTGGGGTCTGAATTTTGTTGGAAAAAAAACAATGCCAAATCGAGACGCAATTAAGAAGAAAATAAAACGAGTTGGAGATAATATTAACCTTACGAGGAGGCGGGGTCGACATTGTCTCCTCTTCCAGCTCGCCTAACAACTTCAAGGCCAACTTGCCGTTGTCAATGAATCTCTCAGCCATTTCGGGAACTAATTTGTGTCGGGCAACGACTTAAACAAAGGAAATGTCAAACACTTAGCATAAAAAAGTAAGTTTTCACATCAATTGAAGGCGAGATTAACCTCATCACAACTGCAACTCAAACCCGCAGCCGTCAAGAATATCTCGTTCCGTATCTTGCGACGGGTCGGGAGCCAATATTGAGAGACATATGAAAGGGCCCCAGACAGTGTTCTAAAAAATAAATCCCCGCCACTGCCTTTTGCTGAGGCATCTCGGGAACGGTCTGATTCAAACTAAAATGAGGACCCTCTTCCACAAGAAGGATCGGGATCCCCCAATCGTCACTGGTGTATGTAGAAAAAGTTCCTTCGAAACCCCTTTTGGTTCGAAGGAGGGTCACGCACAACCTTATAACCAGCCCTACACTGAAATCGAAACCATTCGGGGCCGTGAAGATCAGTAGGACCCAACATCAAAGTAAACATATTGTGCCACAGGCGCAAGCCAGGTGTAACCCCGAGGGACTCACAGATTGCCACAAACCCATTGATGGTGAGCCAACTGTTAAGAAGGCGGTTGGTAAGGGTCAAATGATGATTGGGGGATCCCGATCCTTCCTGTGGAAGAGGCTCTTCGTTTTAGTTTGAATCAGACCGTTAATACATCACCGTTAAATCCCTGCCACTACAGTAAGGAAATAAAACACAAAGAAAAGCGTACCTTCTCTGGAATAAAAGAACACGTGACGGGGCACAAAAACGCAAGGACGAACTTGGGGCAGGAACTCGAGGGGACGATTTCAGAGAGAATTCTAAAGAGAGAAAGAGACAAGAGAGAGATTGAGCAATTTCACAAATGACAACAATGTACGGAAAAATGAATCTCTCCCCCTCTATATAGAGCTATCTCCGTCTTGCGTTGCGGCAACCTCTGCACCACCCTTAGTAGGCCCATTAAAGACAGGCTCACAATGAGCAAGGCCCAAAACAAAAATCACAAAATCTTCAATCCCAAGAGCCTAAAAAGAGGTCAACGATCAAACTTGGTCAACACCTCACAGTCAACGATCAACGGTCAATGGTCAACATGGGAAAGGTTGACCGACGTTTTACCCACATACTTGGCCAACATATGGCTAAGTACATTCAAGACCAACTCGGGGTTCCCCTAGAAGGGTTCATTAGCCCCCGAGTTGTCACACACCCTTTTTGGCTTAGCCAGAGGGTGAAGTGCCTCAGCTATCATTCAGCTAGGTAACATGAGGACCAACTCGGGGTTCCCTTAGAAGGGCTCATTAGTCCCCGAGTTGTCACACACCCTCTTTGGCCTAGCCAGGAGGTTAAGTGCCTTAGCTATCAATTAGTTAGGCAACATCAAGATCAACTCGGTGGCCCCCTAGAAGGGATTATTAGCCCCCGAGTCGTCATATACCCTCTTTTGCCTACCTAGAAGGACTAACTTCCTTAACTATCAATCAGCCAGGCATCATCAAGACCAACTCGAGGTCCCCCTAGAAGGGTTTGTTAGCCCCGAGTTGGCATGTACCCTCCTTGGCCCAGTCAAGGGGCTTAAATACCCTAGATATCAATCAGATAGGTACCCTCAGGACCAACTCAGGGTCCCCATAGAAGGGCTCCTCAAACCACGAGTTGACGTGTACCCCACAGCTTCACATTTGACTTGGGGGTCATAGTCAACTTTAACGGCTCTAGACTAACATGGGGTCCTATCTAAGGTATCCTGATATACTCGGGGTCGGAACTACCCGTCTAAGGGCTCCGAACTCACTCGGGATTTTGCATAAGGCACCTAGGCTCACCCGGGGTCAGGGCTATCTCTAAACGGTTCCAGACTCACTCGGGATTGAACTGGAGATACCCAGATGCACTAGGGGTCGAGACTACATCTAAGGGCCCCAGACGCACTCTGGATCTCATCTAAGGGCCCCAAACGCACTTGGGATCTTCTCTAAGGTAGTCAGAACGCACTCGGTGTCATCAGGACTGCCTCTAAGGGCTCTAGATACCCTCGGTGTCTAGGCTAAGGCACTCCTATTTCCCTAACCAAGCGAAGATGTAATATTCTTGGGTCGGGATTTGCATGCGGAAGGCACGTGACTCCTACGCACTATGCTTATCAAATCATGGTCCCCCAGACCAAATTAGAACTAATATATCCTGGGGCAAGGCCTGACATTCACAAACATTCTGCCGACCAACCGCATCCTGGATCAAGGATCCTGCTCCGATTACTTGACGTGGGGCTAATTGTTTGGACCCATGACCGCCTAATCGGGCCCAATAAACAGCAGAAGAAACGCCCTCAAGGGGCCTAGGCTATAGGCACCCAAAAAGGTCCATCAGCGTTTCAAGAGTAAGACAGCTTTACCTTAAAAGGGTGACAACTTTCCTAGTTATAAGGATGCTCCCCAAAAGGGTTTCCTGTTTGGGAGGTTCACAACATTATAAATACCAACAGTCTCATCAATTGAACAAGTATTGAATTCTCACCTAACAAAACCAGAGCATCTCTCTCTAGATTTATTCACTTTCTCTTCTAACCTGTCACTGACTTGAGCGTCGGAGGGGCTTTTTCGAGAACGCTCCCGGGACAATTTCCTTATTTTTGCAGGACTTCTAGTGACAAGACTCGGGATTACATTCCAAATCGAGATTTGACTCTCACCCTTAATACATCACTCTTTTGACTAGTTTCTTAACAGAAACATAATCATTAAATTACCTAAAACCTTTTAAAATTAATTTTTGTGCGTGGAAACTCGAGGTTGGCAACTTGTAGCTAAAAGATGAATCAAACACAAAATAGATTGGGGTAAAATCTCAGCAAAATGACAAAAGTCCACTAGGCCACTAAACCTTTTAATCTTGACCTCAAATAAATAAGGAAAAACGAGGTTAAAAATCACTAGTATTATGATTAGGAGAGGTCAATAATAATAAGAGCACCCACAATGGTAAGCTACAACTACTTGTAGCTTTGTATGCCACATCAGCTTTTCAAACTACAACATTCCCAAGCTACAACCTCTTCCACTGGAAAACTACAACTATTTGTAGTTTTTGTAGGTCCCACATGTATTGAAAAGTAAAATATGAAAGAAAAAAATGAAAGTGGCGCCCACAAGAAATTGACAAAGCAAGTAGCTTTGTGGAGCTACTTGACTTCACAAAGCAACAAGCTAAATTTCTCTCCAATAATAAAGCTACTAGCTCTAACTTGTGGAAAATTGCAAGCTAGGACCTCCAAGCAACCATTGGAGTTGCTCTAACATACCTAGAACTTAGAAGGCTAGAAGAATATTCCGAAATGAATTAAGAATATTTGGCTGGCTATAATTTACCTTAAATGGAATATTCTTTGCAATATCCGGACCAGGTGTACTGAGATAATGATGACATGGATTTGCCAGTTGTATTACTGATTAATCTCGTCCAAGATTTTGATTCTTAGTGCTTACTTTTAGAATATCAGAAATCTCTTCTTCTTCTTTTTTTTCTTTCTATGGGAGTGCTTGAGGCTGCTAGTAGGTCCAGATAATAAAAAAAAAACACAGAAGGCCCAAAGAAGATTCGTATATGTCTGAGTCTCTCTCCTGTCTCCTCTAGTTTGAGTGCATGTGTGCGTACAGTGGACTAGCCTACTAGGCGAGTGTTTTTGTGCAGTTGCGGTTGCGCACCGGCTTAGTTGATTAGACTGCAAAGATATAAAAGCATTAAAATTACTATTAGAAGATATGTAAATATTTTATGTTTTGCAAACATATTTTGTATTAGGCAATTATAGCCAGGAGGTTTCAATAATAGGAGTCGAGTTCGAATTTAAGTTGTTTCGACTTGACTCGTTAGTATTTTGAGTCGAGTTTGAGTTGAGTCTAGCTCACTCAAGTCGTGTTTTAAAAGAGCTTTGACCGAGCTGAGCATTGATCGAGTTGAATTCTGAACGTGTAAATTTCAAGTAGCTTGCAAGTCTCTCATATTAAAAGCAACAATAAGGTAGAAGATTTTTTTAATTTAGGTATTTTGTTATTGATAATTGGATATTCGAGTTTCTCACGAGTTTTCGAGTCGAATATTGAGTTGTTCAACTCAACTCACCAACATCTTGAGTCGAGCTCAAATTTGATTCAAGCTCACTTGAGTCGGGCTTTGACCAAGTCGATCTCGAGTAACTCGTCAATTGTCTCGTCTTATTTACACCAAACTGTATATTTAGTTTCCTTGTTTTTAGCATGCCTTGTTGTATAAACTCTTTATGTCACACTGGCTCTGATATCATGTCAAATAACCAACTCAACCAATAGTTCAAGTTGATGATTAGAGCTCCATGAATAGTTTTGTACTCTATCAGTTAGTAGGCGATCTATTTTAGAAGTTAGATGTTAATATAATAATTTAGGACATAAATGATGGTAATAAAAGAATAATTATAGAAGTTGGTTATTACATTTTACAAAATTCTACCCCAAAAACTTATCTTGTGATAAATTTTGTAAATTAAAAACACAATTTAGCTGAATTCTAGCAATTATGATAATATTCTCACTTAACTCCTGGGACAAAAAAATACAAATAACATTACTCTCCAGTTTCATGAAAAGCAGCTCAAAACTTATTAAAACTTAATTGGTTCCCATTCTTTTAAAATGAAAGAAACTGAACTGAATTAATATTAATTGAACCGAAATTAACTAAATTGAAAGAAATCGAATAAAATCAAACTAAAATTAACTAAACTGAACAGAAAATAAGTCCAAAAGAACATGGTCTTCCTCCCTCCAAATTTTCAAGATTTCCCTATTCTTCCTCTTTCATTTTTTTAAGAGTTGGATTAGATTGGTAAGCAGTTTTGTTTTGACATGTGTGATACGAGAAAAAGCAAAGAGAAAAATATAAGAAGCATACTACTCCCTCCGTCCCATAATATAGTGCTTGTTTCTTTTTTACACGGTATTCAAGATGTAACTTTGACCTTTAATATCTTCAATTCTGTATTAATAAAAAATACAAAAATTTGATATTATGAAATTACACATCGAGGCGAATCTAGCAAGATCTCACATAAATATGTTTTTTTATATATAACAATGAGAATATTCGGTCAAAGATTTTAAAGTTTGACCCATCAAAAATGAAGTAGGCACTATACCACTATATTATGTGACGGAGGGAGTACTATTAAAAAAGAAAATGGGATAATCTTGTAAAAATAGACGAGTATTCATTAACTTAATAGCTTCACGTCATTAGTGCGATCAATAAGGAGTACAATGGTATTGTTCTGACAAGTACTTTTGACGGTAAAAAAAAACTAGATCCAATTTGTAAATAAATTGACAAAGATTGCAAGAATAGGTACAAACATGCCGTTGTTTGGCCAATAAGAGTAATAACTTATCGATTCCAACGTGCAGTATCTATCTATCACAGATTCCAACGTGCTACCCCCAAAGATTTGCCATGCAGATAGCAAATCAGAGCAAGAGGAACAAAACAACAAATTCTTCAATTAGCTGAATTTTCTATATTGTTAATTGATTATAAGTATATAAAGTCTAAATAATATGAAAGTAATACTTTAATTAGATACAGAGTCAGAGATTACATACACTGTATGTTACTGCAATAACACTTTACTTAATATAAATGTCTCAACTTTTTGATGCAATTGCACACCAAACAAAAAGATTGTGAAATGTTCAAAAGATGCTCAAATTGAAGATTTTAGAAATAGTAATAATAACTAGTTTGATGAAGTCATATTTGGCTTCTGTTTTGGTGTTCTTAGTGGTAGGCACACGCAAATTGCACCAATCTTGACTTAGCTAGTGGTGTGGCTTGTGGGCTTTAAAATCTTACTTTTTATTGTGCCTTTTTGTGGACATTTTTCTTCAACATTGTTGATTTGTTTCATGTACAACTCAACCTGCTTAGCTCTATGTCGACTGCTGCATGATTAAATTCTTTATTCAATAACATAATTTGCTTTCTCTCATAACCTTCTTTAGATACCGAAATTACCACATATAACCTTTTTGTGTAAAATACTCTTTTTTGCTTATCACCATGTTTGAATATTTTCGGTTTAGTTTAATCTTTTATCAAAAACGGATTTCGATTATGTGTGATGAAGGTTTGACATTATATATATATAAAAAAGCTGATGCTTCACCATCACATTCGTCCTTCTTTGGTAAATAATTCTCTTGAAAGGACACAACCATATTATAATCTCATAATTCTATCTTTTTTAGTATTGCTTTATTCTTGTGCTCCTATCATCATTGTTTTGAGTTTTATTTGTGAAAGCACATTTGACCATTCATATATTAGTTGAAAGGATTATATTTTATATCAATACATCAATAAAATCAAATAATATTTGTATAAAGATATAATGGTCAAAATATAAAATAACGCAAAATCAAAATTTAACTAGAGAAGAAGAGGAAGCATTGGTCAACACCTAAATGGAGACAATGTAAGCCAATGAAGTATCTATAGTCTTGTCATAATCTGAATCCTTCAAACTTTGGATGAAAGGGAAACTCAAGTTGTGTTTGATTGGTATAGAACTTTATCCTGAAAAAGTAATTTTTCATTTTTCTTAATTTAGTTGGCAAAGGTGGTATAAAGTTTTCCAATTGATTGATAATACATCCTCTGTTCTGATTTAGTTACAACATGGGGAAAATACAATAATTTAAATAGCGAGAGAGAGATAAAGAAGAGACTCATGCGATAAGGAAAGAGATAAACAGAAATGATATCCATTCCATATTTTTTATGCAAGGAACAAGCAACGAAAAATTAAGCTATAATTATGTTTTCCCTTGGAAAATAGAGGATTAGTAATTATAAAGTAAAACCACAAGCAGAGAAAATCATTATATGTGGCCAATAAGGATCTCCTCAATTACATGCTTAGAAGATTGTTTCTGATTTCTACTATAACTTTCTTTCACATACAGCCCTCAAATTTCGAAGTCCCAAATCTAATAGCATACGATGATACGAATAATCGACCTTCACAAATGCCAACAAACCCACTTGCGATATACTTGTGCTTACCAATTGATTTATCCACTCGTTTTCATTGTTGCTTGAAATATCCACTCGATTTCACTGTTGATTTTCGACAAATCTCAACTTAGAAATACTTTTGCTTAAATAACTTTTTTGCACGAAACCATATCACAAATCACAATGATATTAGTGAGTCTAGTGACTACTAGAGTAGAGTTAAGTCAAAAGGTATAGTATAGCAGCCTTTCCGAGCGAGCCTCTGGGATCTCCTGTAAACCCCCATGATGTGGTAAAGGGAGGATATTAGGGGAAGCAGTGAGTGGAGATTCTCCTGCAGAGAGCCGGATGAGGGGAGACCTTCACGTCCGGTTCGGAGGGCGGGGATATCCCGACCCTACTATCATTATGCCTTTGCAATGTTTTAACTCTATTTGTGACCTTTTCTCCTATGTGGGACTTTCTATCGTCTTGGGTAGATAATGGATCGTCTTTCAATACATATCACTTGTAAGCAAAGAAAATCAATGTTTACGATCTCCAACAAGATCAGTTAGCCATTTCAGAAACTTCATTGCTAATTTCATCCCATCAAGATGCAACACTAACAACTAATTGAATTCAGTCGGTGTTTATTGTATATCATTATCCTAATCATTAGCACGTCAAGTACTAATCCATTTTTTTTTGAGGGGTAATAATCCATATTATGACCTGCGTATTATATCATTAAAATGACCACCTATGATCCTATCATTCTATGATTTAAAAAACAAACACTAGAGTTCAATCATTTTGCTGAAACGTTAAAATTCAAGCTAAGTCTTACATAAGCTCGACATCAAGCCTGTAAGATGAAGCTATAAAGACATAGTTGAGTTCATTTTCATGGGTTCATAACAGGCTAAAACCTCAACTACTATTAAGAACAAAAACTAAGAAGCACAAACGAAAACTTGAATACACTGGGAATCTTTTGTAGCTAGGTCTTCGTCAAAAACATGCGTATTGACATCAATAGCCCTTACTAAATCTAAGTTGGGTAAGATGCATAGGAGCAGTAAGTATTGTCATATATGATGATGTACACAAGATGGTAAAAAACACGTTAACTTTTGCTGAATCGATTATCATGAACTATGTGGTCTATTTCTGAGTGCAGATTAGTAAATCATCCAGCATAACACACTAAACGAGTAAAGAATTTATTTCATCTTAAAGAGATACACTATCCAAAGTCTATAACCAACTACATCCAGGCATCAATCAGTGGCCGATCCAAGTTCACATGATTACAAAATACCCAAGGATACTTGGGAGTTCTAAGACCAACAAAGAAAACTTGGCATGAACCCAGCACATAGACACGCACGATACCTGAATCGAGCTCCACCTTTCTTGCGACTGAATGGTACCCTAAAGAGTAGGAAATTTTGACAGAAATAATCCCAAGTTTGAAACATAAACTAAAAATAAACTATAGTTCGACAAACTATCAAAATAATCACAAGTTGTTGCATTTGTAAACAGGTTGATGGCAGAGTTTGTTTTTCATTACTTTCCCTAAAAGAAACCCTTCTTTGGTGAATCCTTGTGGCTCATCCCTCTACCAACAAAGCTGTCACATGGGAACAAAAGGGCATGTTTGAATTGATGGAAAAGTGCTAACAAAGTTCAAAGCCGTTCATTATTATATCACCCATGTTGATAACATGCCAAACTTATGAATATTACAGGAGTTCGTCAAATTTTGGAACTTTATATGACGCAAACTGATGATTATCTGGTCGAATTTTCCAATAGAAACAAATGGGAGTTTTTTAAGTCTAGGTTACCTCTGGTATTTGCATATGTCCCCACATTTACCATTTTGTAATGTTTGCAAGACTTCTGTGCGTCCACACAAAGTGAAGTTGTATTCTGAAAAAACCCTCATTGAAATGTTACTCGGGCTCTTCAGAAGTGACTGAAGAGAAACTAAATAACAATTAACATTCATATGTCAAGCTTTTGCGTGTTTTGCTGTTACTTTTAAACAATCATGCCTAGCTTCCATATCCATTTAACAGCATCAGATGAAGTCTGACACTGTTATGGAGAGATGATGGGAAATTAAATCAAGCTACCTAACAAGAATAGCACAAAGAAAAGTTACCCACACTAGAAGCGGACGGGAAGTATGCCCAGTTTCTGATGTCAAACTGCAAAGTCTGAAGAATCACGAGTTGGACTGCACTTGCAGTATCTCGGCGAGGGAAGAAAAGCAGGAAAAGTATCCGTTCAGCTTAAGAGAAGCAATTACAATTGATGGAAATGTCAAAACCCAACACCATCATCATCCGTCTTCACCAGCCAGGATAGTGTTCATACACTAAGTCTCAAAAGAAGCATTTATTAATGCAGATTTTCTTAGGTCAATTGTAATTAGCACCTGTGATTAAAACATAAAAAGAAACTGACGAAGTACCTGAACCAGAAAGTCACCTGACAAGGCTATAGTTGCACACAAGCCATGCAGCATAGTTGCATATTTTCTTGCGTACCCCCCGCATGATCAAAAAATGTTTCAAAGACCATGTGCTATAATTGGACAAAACTCAAGTTGACTATAGGTAAGATTACAACGATGAAGTTTTACCTACCTCAATCTCTTTGACCTCTAACAAGATTGATGAGAGGAGAGAGTATAGTCTCAACACTGTGGGACAATAAAGAAAAGTTTAACCCCCAATAAGACTGCAATGCAACACCTCGAAAACAGACACAAAACATCTTGAGATATAAAGCATCTACCTCAGTAGGTTTAAGATCATCGTTTATCTACACAACCCACTGCCTACTAATATCGGCAACCAGCACTCTTAGATCACCTCCGGTGGCCATGCCTAACAGGGGACCGTGACCTGCTCCTTTCACGTTCACGACCATGATACGTACTCCTCCCTCCATCCCTTCCATTGCGATCATATTGCCTTCTCCGATCCATTCCTCTTCCCTCGTCTCGATTCCCCCTATTGTTCCATTCTCGTGATCTTTCACGATCTCGGCCATAATCCCTATCACGATGACGGTCCCTCTCACTGGAGATGCTTCTTCTGTTTTTACTCTCATTTTCCTTTTCCCTCTGCTTCCGACGTTCTTCTGCTTCTTTCTCCCTTGCTAATCTTTCCTCTTCTCTTGCCTTCTCCTTAGCCTCCTAGTAAAAGTAATCGAATCATTAACCAAGGAAATATTATTTGCTAGCATGTGCAAGCTGTTCAGTTAAGCAAAAATACTTCCACACCTTATACTCAGCAAGGTAATCACGGACCATGCCATAGCCAATATGCTGCTTGCCAGTTATATGAGATTGAGTTCTTTCCACAGCATCATTGGCTACCAGGAAGGAACCGCAAATTTCACATAGTGCCATCTTTTTCTCCTGGGTAAGCATTGTTGCTGCATTCTGGGGCTGTTGAGTTAATGCAGCTTTCTCTAAATTAAGACTTTCCACCTGCAAGATTACTTTTCGGAATGTTACCACTAGCAAGGATTACCTTTTGTTTCCAAGTATAACAATCATATAAATGAAACTTGAAGAACTAATTAGAGAAATTAGAAAGCCAATACTTTAGAAAAAAGACCATTTACATAGTGCTACCAATAATATTGAAAGCAAAATCATTTACAGCGTTAAATGTTAATATAACATATTTCCTGAAATATATAGCAAGCAGCACCTTTCGCATGAGTGCTTCTGCTTCATCGACTTTGCCAGCTTCTCCCAGTGACTCTACTTGTTCAAGCAAATTTTTTATTTTCTCTTCAAGTACAGAGAGCTGCTCAGCTTTTTCTGCAGAAATAGGAGGGGGAGGTGGAGGTTCAACCTCCTGGTCCAGCCGCTCTCTCCCACGTCTTACTTTCCTATCCAAATCTGCCACCTGGAAGGTAAGATAAACAAAGTCCACAAACCAGAGATGCTAAGCTAAAATACCAGGGCATCGGCTATTAGGGAAAAAAAATATATAAAGTTAGACTCACCAGCTTCTCACAAAATTGGGCAAGCTCTGCTTCAAAACGTGGGACATATGAGTCATGCCTTGGAGAGTTCTCAAAGCTAACATCCAAATTTCAGGACATATTAAAAATGGAAGCCAACAAAATAGTAATAGATGATAATAACAATAATAAAAAAATAAGAAGAAGAAGAAGCAAGTACAGATACCAAATCATAAGCAAGAACTGTTGCTTAACTAGTAAATCGACCTATGAAAAGCAAGGAAAATATTTACGATATCAATGAAAAGACACGAGTATCATCCAACATGTGTTGATTCTCCAGTACACCCTTATTTTAGATTGACCAATATAGATTACATCACATCAAGGGCCAATGGCATCATTTTTCTGACGCAGTTTTCCATCCTCTCATACAAAAACAACATAATCGCAGAAAGAATAATGTGCCCATTAGATCACCCCCAAAATCTTCACAACACAATTGGAAAGTTTTTATGTAAGAGAATAGCCCTGCACTTAGAGGTATTCTAATCACCTAGCGATTGTTTCCAGTTGATAACTATATATGCAAAGTAATGCTCTAATTCAAACATTTTCCACTTTGGGCCACCCCTACTACATCCCAGAAGATATCACCCCAAAATAACTTCTGCAAAATAATATCACCAAAAGAATGACTCCAAACACAAGCATTACTCTTGCTTCATACTTTCCCCTTTAATAATGCGACCATGCCTATGGGTCAGTTGGATTGTTGGAATGACTGGTGAAGTGGGGGCATTGAAACACCATGGCACTCAAGTCTCAACAAAGAAATAATAGGCTAAATTGACATTAAAATCTTCAACTTTGCACTAAATAGACTAGAGTAGAGTGAAACTGATCAGCTATTTACCTATTTAGAAAGTCATAATTTTCACAGACAGAAAACCAATTGCTCTGTTAAGGCCTCCCAATCCCATACTCGTACGGGTACTGCTATAGTCTAGAGCAGAATGCAACTGACTAAAAGAAGAAAAAAAAGTCTTTATATAGACTTGCAGAAACAATTGCTTGTCATTAGGCTGCCCCTATCTCTAACAAAAACTCGCTTCGGATAAATGCGTTAAATAAGCATATACACATACCCATGAAATCCAGGTTGTTAATTTCAATGAAAGTGGTCAGCTAACCATTGAACTTAGTTAACTATGATATCTAACACTAAATACAAATTTCCTCGTCTTTAAAGGATCTGCCTGAGAAGTATTAAATCAGTTACCTTAAAGAGTAAACCCTGTAACATCCAGACCTCCATATGTCAAATTAGCAAAGCACCTGAGAAACCCCTAATTAAAATTCCATCCTACACCACATATATAAAGGAGGCAACTTACTTTCAAAAGGACAACATAAATTTCATATGCAAATAAAAACAATTTGATTCTTTCAAACAATTAACACCTAATACAAGCGAGCAACATAACTCCACACTTCCCATAAAACATAGACAATTGAAATCAAGGCAAACAGATACACTGCATCTATTACCTCTCTTTCAGCTTTTGGTCATGAACTCTTGGACATGGTCCTGCAACAATGAAATAGAAAAAAAAAAAGGTTACACAAAGGATATTTATCAAAAATTAATCAAGTCAATACCAAAAAGGCTTCATTTCTTCACAAGTATGAGAAGAAATAATACTCTTATTTCACCAATTATTAATTAATCAAGCAAAACCTAATTTCCCAACCGAGCAAGTCACATTCATATCCATGTATTTCCTCGCCAACTCCAATCTATAACGAGTGCAATTATAGACAATATTTGGATGATAATTTAAACAAACTATCACACATTCAAACTAATAAAGATTAACCATCAAGAAATAACAACTCGCAACCAATTACGAAATCTGTGCAACTGTTTGTTTCAAACTCCGACCTAATTCATGACTGCAATGCAATTGATAAAACAGTACTATATGTAATTACATAACTAAGCTAATCTTTCATCAATTCAAATCAATGACGGAAATTGTGAATAAGCTACGAAATCGATTAACAAAAGTAGAGAAGACGCACCAAGATCACTTCGAGTATTGACGAAGAGATCGTGAGGGCAAAATCGAATCATATACGGCGCACAAACTTCCTTATCATCCCACTTTATCTCTCTATAACCTTTCTTCTCTTCATCAGTCAGATTTCGAGCTGAAATTACGCAATAACATTACTCAAAACTTTAGCAAAATTCTCAAAATCTACATAAATCGCAATCAAATATAATCAAAATTAACCAAAAAAGTAAGAAGAAATTGAAGCGGAAAAAGGAATGAGTGATTCGATTACCTGCGCCCATTAATTCATCGAGAAGAGCTCTCTGAGCATCCATGGTTGAAAATTCAGGATAATGAGAGCTCAAATTAGGTTAAAAGAGAGAAAAAAAAAGAGTTAATTGATGGGTGCAGAGGTGGTTTTGAGAAGGGAAGAGATTGGTAACGTAGTTAGGGTTTTTGAGGTTGAGGAGAGAGAAAGAGAAAAAAGGGATTGAACTGGTTAAACAGAAAGGAATAGTTGCCCAAATTGCCCAAATTGGTAAACTCGTATGTATGAAGATTGAAGAACCTCCTTTTTCATGGTAAATATATGTATGGGCCTATGCTTATTATGCCAAAACTCTTCTTTTGGGTTTTCTCTTCTTTTAGATATTCTCGTTACTAGACTGGAACATTGCTCAAGTTAGCTCAATTCGATTTTGCAAGTAAGGCTCTTTGAGAGTATGTGGAATGATAAGAAGAAATTCCCACCCCAAAGTGCTTCTAAAACCAAACAACTAGACCAAATATTACTTCGTAATTTATCGCTTTATGGAAGGATCGAAGGACCTATTTTGATGTATTCAAAATTAGATGATTCAATTTTAGGTGTAACTATATTGATATTGTTGTCATATAAAGTTTAAAATACTTCAAAATGTTACCTAGGGTGCGTTCTCTTCACCTTAATAAATTAAGTTTCAGGTCTAATAAGTTCAATTCAGTTCATATAAGTCTCAATCAGGTCCAATCAGGACAACAAGTTCCAATAGGGTGCAATAAGTTTCAATCAAGTCTAATAAGGTCCAATAAGTTCCAATCAGGTGCAATAAGATTGGTATTTTCAAGGTGGAAATGCTACAAATTTAAATTTATCATTTATCAGTTGAACATGGAAGTGAAGGGAACTAAGATACTATCTTACTCTCTATATAGAAACTTTATCAATCTAAACTATGACATACGTTAGTAGACATCGTTAGTTTAGTCAAGTTTGTAGTCACTACAATCTTCTTGTTCTCACTTAGTAATTTTATCAAGAAAAATAGATTTGATTGCTAGAAAAACAATATAGCCTAGTCAATATAACCAACATAGTAAGTATTAAGGTAAAAGTACATAAGATCATACTAAATTCTAGTAGACATTGTTAATTCAAGAGGTAAAATCGTACGAGGCTACCATTACTAATACTACAACAAGGTACAAAGTAAAAACCACACCCTAAAATTGGCTACCTAAAAGGCTAAAACATAGTACGAAGCCTAAAACAAGTCACAATGACATAAAACGAACCTATTAAGTATTAACCAAACAAACAAGTAGCTCGTTCAAACCAAATCAAACTCGGGTTCCCTCTTGTCCACAACGAGGAGGATCCAATTCATGAGGCGGGTAAACCACATTATCATATAAAAGCCCGGCAACCGTCGCCCCGAGTAAGGGTCCGATCCAATAGACTGCTTGGTTCTTGAAACTGCCACCAACAGCAGCTGCCCCAAAAGAGTATGCTGGGTTCATTGACCCACCAGAAAACGGGCCAGCAGCTAGCACATTCGCTCCGGTTATTAGTCCAATAACCAAGGGTCCAATAGAGCCCAATTGTCCATGTCTTGGGTCCCTTGCTGCGTATACAGTGTAGACTAAACCAAATGTGAGTACACCTTCCAAAATGGATGCTCCGAACCCGGTCATTTCCTCCGATATTGCATGGGGTACCACATTCTGCAAGATAAGTCCAATAAATCACACATATTATTCAAATCTATGTCAATGCATACAATTACACAAATACAATATATAATACTTTCTCCGTCTTTTTTACTCGCAACATTTTGCCTTTTATGCTTGCCGATATACAACTTTGATAATTAATATATTTTAAACAACACCTTATATACTAAAATTGTATTGTATATTATTCACAAGTTTCCGATAAAAATAACTGCAACTCTGCAAGAATAATGCAAAAGTCAAAACAATGCAGAGGCAGTACAAGTATTACCATCATATTTTTAGTGTGATCAAGAACACATTATTGTATCAATCAATTAAATACAAAGGGACAAAATTAGTCTAGAATAAAGCTAAATGTAAAAGGAAAGAAGTCAAAATGATTACTTGATTAACAGTGACAATCTTAAGGAGAAGGCAAGCCATGACAGAACCAAGAATCTGAGATATCCAATAGAAGAGGGCAGTAGGAATTGGAAGGTGGCATCCTACCACCTTTCCAAATGTGACGGCGGGGTTGACGTGGCCACCGGAAATGCTACCGGATATATAGACTGCGGCGGTCAGGCCAAATGCATTTGCTATGGCTACAACTACCAGGCTAGATGGATCAGACCTTGCATCTGGCATTATTTTTCCTACAAAACAAAAAGTAACACATAACATAAAAATGATACGTACACCAATGTTGCCAAATTTACCTAGTCATGACAAACTATAAACCAAACATATGTATTAGTGTAATATTGTATATACATAAGATAGAAAGTGTGATGTACCCTATATATTATAATGTCCGCGTTAACACAATTATTCTCCACACTTGTACACTATGCAAAATTTAGTCTAAGAAGATGTGTGTATTTGTAAGTTTAAAACCATGGTAAACATAAGATACAGAGGAGAATTAGTATTATTAATCTTGATTGATAAAACAATATGAAATAATTAGTCAAATGATGGGGCTTACGAGACGACATGGCTGATCCAGCGGCAGCCAAGACAAAGATGAAAGTGGAGATGAATTCAGCAAGGTAAGATCTTAGAGCATTTGGAGTTACTGATTGTCGAAAATGGGCAGTAAATGTTGTTCTTGGTGCCATTTTTTTTGTTGGTTTATGTTGTTGATTAAAGTCTAAAAACTAATAATCAAATAAAGTTTTGATTACAAGTTAATTACTATGAAATTGGTAAGAAGAGATATTAGAGAAAGAAATGTTGTTTTGATTGAAGGAAAGAAAATGGAAACTGAAAAATTGTGACAGGAAGTTGTTTTTTTATATTGCATGGTTACTATGGAGCGTTTTAAATTTGAATAATAACTGCCGGTTGCACTTGACAGTTAATTTGTTGTGGTTGGAGGGAAAATTACCCCCCAACCCACCACCCCTCAATATTCAGAAATTTAGGAAATTATTCTCAATTTGTTATTTGTTCGAATATTTTGTGAAAAGTTTTTCTTGTTCATGTAAAGAGAGAAAATGCAAACGAATAATTTAATTATTCTATCAACAGTTTATGAAATTATCATTGTTTCTTGAAAGTGTTAATTATTGACAGATATTAGACTTTTAAATTTACAACCAACATTTTACAGTTGACATCAGGTTTTAGTAGCCTTATATGCACGTTATGCGTGCATGAAATGTAAGTATTGTGTATGTGGTTTGGTTTTTTTTTTTTTTGAAATAAGAGGATTGTAGTTTGTATTTTTTGTTTTTAAAATAGGGGTATATTAGTAAAAAATGAGAGACACCATAATTGCCTTATTTTATAGAGATTTTGTGACCATGTTTATCAATTTTTGACCATTTTCTTTGATCATTTAGTGAAATCTCTTTTATTGTATTGTAAAAATATTCGATCAATTTGGTATCTCTATTATATAAGGGAAGAGGAGGAAAAACCAAAAATGATAAACCCTTTTATACTCTTAAGTAATAAAATATAAATTTACCATATTTTACATTATATCCTCAATTAACAAAATATTTACATTATCCTTGATTTATTGGTTTTCAAAAAACAGAAGAAAAATATACAATGAATTTTTATGAATAATTTTTCGTATATATTATTAACGCAACTGATATATTATTAACACAATTGATCTTTTGTTTATTTTTGCTCGCATTGCATGCATACAAGACTAGTAATAATAAAATTGAATGGATGTATAAACATTGGATACTAACAATGAAGTACTAACATATTCTCACAACTTATTCAAAATTATACAAAATTATATAGTAAAAAAAAAAGGGAAAATATCAAAGCAAACAATAAATTAAAAAAATCAAGTGCCATGCATAAAACAATAACTTAATTAATAAAGACATAGATTAAAGCCTAAGGGATAAGTCAAGGCATGAATTTTCAGGCTTCATTTGATCTAATTTGCCACCAGAAATATGATCATCATCTTCTTTCTCAATATTACCAGTACCACTCTCAACAATCCGATAATTACCCTTGAAATCTCCTTCTCCAAGAGTAGGCAAAGATTTAGAAAGGTTATTCAAGTTGTTAATTGAAGAATAATTCACAATATCATCATTAGATGATTGAGAATTTACTATAAATGATGGTTTAGCTTGGTTTATGGCACCATACCCATATCTATAACCATGATTATTCATAATTGGCCATCTATAAGCAGGCTTTTGAATCATGGAATTTGTTTTGATTACTCCAAGAGGTGACCTTTTGCAATATCCACCATATGATGCTATGTTGCTATATGTACCAAAGTTGTAAGGGTAGTACAAGTTATTGTTAGCATTATATGGTGGAAATTTTGTTGCTTGTCTCATCTTATCTCGTGCTCGTTCTTGTTTATGAGCATTTTGATGACCACCTAGAGCTTGAGACGTTGAGAATTCTCCTTTACAATAGTTGCATGTGAAAACCCTCGTGCTATTACTTTCGATTGGTCTTATTTCTTGGCTAAAACTCGAAAGTTTTAGATCAAGAGTAGTATTATTTGCAGAGTTTGAAGATACCATTGCACCCTTCATTTTCTTGACATTGTTATGATCATCTCGTTTATTGTTTATAGGGTTTTTAGAAGATGATGGAGACTCCATAAAACACGATGATTTTGCATTCATGACAAGGGTGTTTTTTTTTTATTAACTTGAATGTAATATGTCATATATGGGTGCTTTTTATAGGGAATGTGTTAAATACTAAAGATCCTATAATTCATAAATGGGAAGAAAAACTAAGATCTTTTTTTATAACATGTTATCTACTTCATTATTCACATGATATTTTAAGTGTAACTCTTAAGATTTCTTTACCTTGCTTTGACTTTCCATATCTGCGGAAATTACTCATACATGCTTATAGTTAACAAAAAAGTACAAGGATAATATATGTTAACAAAAATAAAAATTGTGTGCTACTACGAAAGATTTGTGTTACGATGAAGAAAACGTGTCAAGTAATCTTAACTTTAGTTGACATCAAATCATTCCGAAGAATTGAAATTATTGCACAATGATATTATTATCTGAGGTAATAACTCCCTATTTCTTTCCCATTAATTTGTTTGACTTCCATTAACAAATGCAGAATGGTTAATCCATAAGGAAAATCCTTAAGACTGATTTCATGCCAACTAATGTTGCCATAATATCATTTCATGATTCATGATGTGCAATCATAATAAATTCACAAAATAAAGAAGTACTATCATATTTTTAAGGAATTTGGTTTATAATTGAATGAGTATCTTTACTGAACTACATCTTATTTGCGGTTACGATTCATTTTGATTGCATAAATTTGGTTGGTTTGATGTCGAAGTTTGAAATTGAATTTGAATCCACAATTCAATTTAAACATGCTCGTGTAAATTTATTCAATTTCGTGCTTTTCTTTATAAGTCTAATTTAAAGCAATCTAATATTATAACTTGTAAGTTGATGTGAAATAAGGTGATTTTAACAATAGTTGAAGCTGCACTGATTGCAACTTAACTGAACTAAATTGAACTGATTACAACTGAACTGAATTGAAATGAAAATAAGTTGGGAAGAACAAATCCTAATTTCGTTAGTGAAATACGGTGGAATGGTATTCCACCCAAAACCTAGCAAACCTAGGTCTATATGACTCCACTGACCAACAAAAAGGTAGTAAAAGTCTCTCGTCAAATAGAAAATAGAAAACAATCTCTTTGGTTGAATTTTCAATGGCTATGTTAGAACCTTCACTAGTTCACTTGGGATTGTGATGTCAAAATATTATCAACAGCCTATTTTAACTATCTTTTAAAATAGGTAACCGAACTATCATAACTTGGATGCAATGTACCCAACTGCAACAAAGGCACCAGTAGTGCCAAATTTCTCTTAATAGAAAGCCTGTGGATTCCTTGTACAATATGAAAATGGACTTTTTAAACAGTAAATATCAACTTCACCCATCATAAATCAACAAAACCCCTAGTTTTTGCTATCAAGTTCTAATAAAGTTTCCCGGAAACATTCCTCTGGTTTTTTCTTTTTACAGTACGCAGATACACAGAGGTATGAAAGAAAACTATAGAGCCTGCATCTCTAGACTAACACCGTTTCTATCATCATTCTTTTCAGAAGTAGAAGTTGCTGATGCTTCCTGGTTTTCCCTGCCAGAGTTCATCTCTTGAACAGGAGGAGGGTTGACAACTGTCATGGGCATCGCGGAATCATCTGTGAGACGGGCTTTCATCTCCCGATGCTCCTGGCATATTGCACACCAATGCATGCAGCAATGTACAAGGCATGGATCGCATGGAGAATTCTGCATTTTCATGACAACAACACAATCTTGAGGATATCAAACAAATATGAGTTTGGCAATTTACCAATCCGTTCTCCAGAAAACAAAGAGAGGGAAAATATAGTTATTTTGTTTTTGGAGTGGGCACCACCATCCTTCATAGTATAGAACTAGCATCAGATTTAAAGAATAATTTCATTTGATAGAACAACATACACCCAAGACTAAAGTATAAGATTAAAGATGTGACTCCAAACCTTGAATCATACTACTCTTGATTGAACATTTCTGAAATTTCCTGGACCATTCTAATTTCTAAACCTTTAGATTGTAGGTGATAATAACTAATATTTAGTTGGAAAGAAAAATAGCACGATTAAACTGATCATGCATATCACATCACATTTAAAAAGGATGTAGGCATAGAAAATGACCTTGAGATGATACTCCCTCTGCAAGGATTGTCGAACAAGACCGGTATATATGCCGCACATCCACCAGGTGAAAAATAAGCCCTCCCAAATCAGACACGTTGTTTTAGGGTCGATACCATATGACCAAGCAGTGGCAGCAGCCAGTGCCATACCACCTTCCACAAAAACAGCATGACAAACACATGGTGTAGTCCATGGGGTATCATCTCTCAGTCTTTCCACATTGCGCCCAAATAAGACACATGGGCAGAAAAGCCCAGTCCAACCTGGGAGGCAGAAAGGCAGAATAGAAGAGTTCAAGAGCCTAAAAAGTTGCAAAATAATTAAAAAGAACCCTAAAGGACAATGCACAAAATAAAATCAGATACTGCAGCTATAACATAAGAGATGGTGTAAAGCTAAAGCGTTGCAGAAGAAAAAAAAACAGAAAAATGTGCTTTATGAAACAAAACCGAAACCACTGGGTGATTGAATAAAAGACAGGTTTTTGTATACACTAACATGCATTATGAGTTATACTAAAATCATACAAATCCATATGATTCAGATGACACTGCTACTGTGCTACATACAATTCTACCAGCAAATAGACCATCAAAAGTTTGACCACATGAAAAGATGTGAAATTAAGCCCTACTTCTTACTATTATCTTTAATGCTTTATTTCCGAAACAGAGAGTTTTTACCTTACTCTTATAAAGAGGATTTTTACATATTGGGTTTATTTTCAGGTGTTTTGGACCTGCATATAGGTTCCAAGTTATAAGAGTTAATTCTTGGGAGTTATTCATTAATCAAGATTTACTGGTGATTTCTGTTTCGTACTTTATTACTTCCTTTTTCATGTTGGACAAGGGAGCAAGGCAAGCTATAATAAATATAAATGCAAGGATGTACATTAAGGGTAGACATAATTTAATAATTTTGAGTAAAGCTTTGCTAAGTTAATTTGATTCAAGACATAGGAGCGAATTCAGAGTTGAGTTGCGTTCTTACTTCTTCATTACTTTTAAGTTTCAAAGTGTGACCTATTCATCCATAAAACCACTTGTAATCATTCCATCTCATATCCAGATTTAGGGTATTTCCAAAATTTGAGACCTTAGTTCATATCCAAATACAAAGGCCTAATTTTGGCTTATTCTTATTCGGGCCATGGGTAAAAGTCAATAAATAAGTTGAAGGCTATACCAAATGAGGCTTGTCTTTTTCATATTCTTTTGCATATCTGAGTATCTGACAATAAGTTCAGTTCCTTTCTACCTTACCTAAACTACCTCCTTGATTGAGTTCAATTAAACTAGTTTTTATATGCACGCAATGCGTGCGAAAATACGACGTAGAAAATTAAATTGATTGTTAATTATATCGAATAAATTAGGGATACTTTAATTGTTGATGGTTTTCTTTTGGTAATGTCTTTTTTTATTTTTAAAATTAATTAGGTAGTTTCTTTTTTTATTTTTAAATTTTTCATTTTTTAATTAAAGTAAGTAGTTATTAGAATAGAGGTGTAATGAGGGTAAAATAGGATTTTTAATATTTTGGTGTCCTACCCCTCTTCCCATATAGAATAGAGATAATTGATCACTTTCAACTTCAATGAACATTTGTACCTCAAAGGACCTGGGAAAACAAAACTGATATCTACTTCACATTACCCAACTTAGAAATAGGAGTGGAATTGTATACTTTTAAACTGAGAGATGAAAGGACTTCCTTCTTTTTTTTCCTTCCAAATCACCTAGCGAATGGAACTTCAAGAGCATTAAACTATTTTCGGTTTCACTACTTCATTTTCATGTCCTAAAAGACAGTTGAAACAGCAGAGAGAAAAAGAAGGAAATGAAAGGAACAATCAGAGAGGCAAAAGAAGACTTCTTCTGTTTAAAGTTAGTTACAACATTATGTTATTTAAGGTTCCCCATATCTCTCTCCTCATCTACATGAGTCCCTCTTTTTATTTCTCTCTATCCTTCTCCTTTTCCTATGCACTCCTTAAAATCTTTGCCTCCCCCCATGAGATAATAGAAGAAGTATAATATGACTGGAACTCATTGTAGTGATCAACTGCACTGCAGTATGTCTAAAAGACTAAAACTACATGGAAGTCGAGAAATCCAGTACTCTTTTCTCAAAACAATAGGACACCTTTAATTGAATCCTATAAATTAGGAGATAGATATGGTGGTATAGAAGAAAGTAGGATAATAAGAATAGAGGGAAGAAAGTACATTCGGGTTAAGGTCTAGGGCCAGTATATACAAAAGCTCAAATTTTAGGCAATCAAGCTTGTGAAAACAATAAAGCTGCGGCAAAATATATTCAAGTGGAAGACCATGCAATCAAAGAGCCCGTTGGCGTACCTAGTAGGCTAGTACCATAGAACCCAAATTATCCTACATACTTCTAGAATTGCAGTATCTGTAACACTTGGGAAAACCTTTAACCTTCATTCTACTAACTTGACCAACACAATCACACCTCCTACACTCACTGAGATTATGGAAAAGATGGTAATTTAATAGTAAAAAGAGAATATATCAGAAGCAAGCTCTTTGTGATTCCATGTAAAAGTCAAATGAAATAGCTATTAGTTGCTTATTTCCACCCATAAGGCACAAGCAATGACGAAAAACTAGCATAACAATATAATGCAAGCAACAACTTCGAAACAAGAACAAGGAAGTATATTGAACATACAGCTTTGAGTATCTTCAGTACACCCAAAGACGCCACTTGACCAAGGTTCATCAGCAGGAGGTTCATAGCTTTCAGGTAAAGGTTGTCCACATTCGTTACACTTGTGAACATGCAACTGTACAATCAGCCACCAATTTCAACAGTTAATGAAAAAGTTGACAGCAGCTTCATTATCCAAGAAGTGATAGCCATGAAGATCAAGAAGAAGCATCACTAAGTTCTTGAGAAATTGTATACTCTATTTCTAGGGCATAAGAGTTAAACATGGATGTCTCCTTTATTTAAAAGTATAACTTCTCTATATAAAGTAATAACGTAAATATATTTTTTTGTTCGATAAACTGCAATGTATCATAAAACCAACAAGCATTTTAAAAAATCTTCATGTAGCAGCAAATATATGCTAAGCATCTACAGTCTTTTCTCATAAGATTACAACAAATCTTTACCTCGCCAACATGGAATACTTTTTAAGTGCTAAATGGTGTAATTTAGGAGTTCCATCAATACTGAATGATGAGAAGAAATCCCACACATAGTTGAAATGAGAGAGACAAAGGTTTCCTTATACAAGAGCCGGCACGAAGAAGTCGATTGTCTTAAGAAGGGTGACATGTCACATATCCATAACTAGCACATTCACCCAAGCATGTCAAAAGCTATTAGTAAATTATACAGTAAGAAACGTGGGAGCATGGGATGTTGATCAGCAAAGATCAAACAGAAGATATTAATGACACGAGGTCATACACCAGATACAGATCCCCTATCACACTAATTATAGCAGTAAGTTCCAGCAGATTCCTGCTATCACGAAAGCATATTCAATCAAATCTCGCAAAGAATCAAATGGTAGAAAGAGCTAGTGAAAGAAGGTCAATCAGGAATTCAAGCTCACGTGACTTGTATCATGAATCCTGCAGTTGTGTAAGCTAGAAGGAGGAAGGCAATTTTACAAGGAGCAAGGTCACAGAGGCAGATATAGAAGCTTATTTAACTATAATCAGGAGTGCCAATGATACCAGTGCCAGTGATGAAGCGATGACCATTTTGAAAATAACATTCTAGAATAAAAGTTAGTGTTGGATTAACTCAGTGAGTAGTTATATGATGAAAGGAAAGCTCATACTTGAAACTAAAACCATAAGAAAGTCCACCATCCTATTTCCAGAGACCTGCTAAAGGCCAAAGACAAGGTACCAAATGAAGAAATCTTGGGGAAAAGGAGTGGCTAGATGACATTATAATCATAACATGTTTGTCCCTTCAAACAAATTCCATAGCCCGCCTAAACAACTTCTAAAGCTGCTTAAACAATTTCAAGAGAATTCCAATTTCCAACATTCTTATACCCCCAACAACAGCATGACCCCATAGAGTATCATCCCAGCCAGAAATCAGTCGTCTAGCCAATCGGCTTACTTATATTGTGGTAGACAATTGAAATTAAGTTAGAATCAACTATGAAGCATAAAATCACAATCTTTGTGATACTATGATGGACCAACATCCCTCAAGATATAGGCTTTCCCCAATTTGTTTGCAACAAGTTCAACAACAAAATAGAGTAGTAAGATGGAGACTTCCAGCAGCCAGTCTATAGTCAACACATAAATAGCCGCTTAACCCTAGAACATACTACATTACTACTAATAGATCAATCAACTATCAAATCAAAGCTCGATTAACATAGATCCTCCAGAAGACCCAAATTTGTCGCTTGGAAACAACCTCAAGAGAAATAATTGCAAGGTTCAACACCAATGATTTCAACTCTTACAGCAACTGATAGCCACTTATCTAGGTAACCACCTCAATTGTAAGAGGCAGTACCACATATTCTCCGACCTCTGAAGACATTATCAATCCGGAAGTAATTACTCTTCTTTTTCTTATTGCAAAGACTAAAATTTCAACAGCCATCACATACATTACTTAGAATTTAGAAAAAAAACTTGTTCTTGAGAAAAAACCCAAATCACACAAAAAGATGCACAACATACAAAATTACATAGTACCTAAATCACCAAATCATACAATCTCAAGCAATTCAAGTAAACTTAAACCATGATTAGAGGGTAAGCACAAAGCAAGACATGGGTTTTGTAGATCAAGTAGTAATTTCAAAAGGGTTATGGCATGAAAACGTAGTGAACAAAAAACAGAGGTCAAAGGAGAGAGAAAATGCAAGACCTGAGAAGTGGGTATTGCTTGATTGAGTTCACCAGGCCTAATCTCTTCATCAGCAGAGACTTGAGCCTTAGTCAATTTCACATATCGTGATGCGTGCGAAGTTTCTTCAGACATCTGTGCAACAATGTCAACTTAGTTAAGTAAACCCAGAAAGAATTCCAGAAATCTCAACAAATCAAAAGGGTAGAAGAAGAAGGATTTACCTTCTCTTTCTGTATCGCGAGATTCAAGGGCGATACTTTAATTTTGCAAGAATTTGGATTTGGCAGGTCTCCAAGTTTTCCTTTTATTTTCTTACAAAAAGGCTTGGGTTTTCTTCGATGTTCAGTTAATATTATTTCTCTTTAAATGACTGAGAGTTTGGTGATGGCACGTAAAGTCGTGATCACGTTAATGTAAACTTATAGTTTGAAGATTTAAATAACAAAGACTACAAACCTATGGCAAGTTTAGGATACTAAACGCAATTTGTTAGGATTGTTTAGGATATATATTGACTCTATTTAAGATAGATATTAGGAATAGATTTGTTATTCCTAATCGGATTCTAAATTTAGGATGTATAAATATATGTGATTAATGAATGAGAAGGAGGACGAGAATTGAATCTATCTTAACATGGTATCAAGAGCCTAAAATTGAAAATTCCTCTCCACCCAAACCTGAAAAAAACTGAACCAAAGCCTTGAAATTTTTTTCAACCCTCGACCTTGCTACCTTGATTCGTCTCTTCCAGATTCGAATTTGTTTGATTCTTCATCATAGCTTCTCGTCTTCGCACCTATTCTCGTGGTGCTAGGCAAGTCATAATGACTAAAAATTCCGAAACCACCGTCTCTAAACCTGACCCAGCCTACTTTCTAGGCTCTAATGATAATCCAGGCAACGTAATCACTCCGATTCAGTTGAAAGATGACAACTAGGGGTGCTTATCGAGCGAGTCGAGCCCGAATAGCACTGGGCTCGGCTCGAGCTCGTTTAAAATTTCCCAGGCTCGACTCGTGAGCTCGCCGAGCTTGGGAGAGCCGAGCTCGAGCTCGGCTCGTGATGGAAAATTTGGGGCTCGAGCTCGGCTCGCGAGCTCGTTTAGGCTCGGCTCGCGAGCTCGTTTAGGCTCGACTAATGAGCTCAGCTTGGCTCGAAGTAGGTGAGTTTGTTCACTCACCCATCATATGCTTTTATAACTTGATTTCCCTCTTAGCATTGCTAAGATTTCAATGTAGGACTCCATGGTTTGTTAAAGAAAAACAAACTCACAATCCCCATTTTAATGTAGAATTCCATGTTTTGTTTAAGATAAACAAACTCATTCTACATATGCTTATATAACTTGGAATCCCTCTTAGCATTGCTAAAATTTCAATGTGGGACTCCATGTTTTGTTAAAAAAAAAAAAAACTCATTATATCCTTGTTTTGTTTACATATGCTTTTATAACTTGGAATCTCTCCTAGCATTGTTAAAATTTCAATGTGAGACTCCATGTTTTGCTAAAGAAAAAAATATCAAATATTTTAAGTATTAAATAATCAAATATTTAAAAATATACTTCATTCCTTCTATGAAAAAAATAAAGTATAGTTTTTGTTTTCCAGCCAAGGAGATACAAAATTAAACTTTAAGTTGAAGTAAGGAGTAGTAGCTATTTATAAAGAAAATAAAGTTGATCCTTGTTTTCTTAACCAATGTGGGACTTTAGTGCCTAGTGGAGTAGAGGTGAAGTTGGATCACAAATTTAAATATATAATTTGTAATCTAAATTAAAATATAAATTTGTATTAAATTTTTTTAATGTAAAATATTTTTTTAATATAAAATTTTTTTCGTGTAAAATAATAATCGAGCTGTTCACGAGCTTTACGAGCCGAGCTTTGCCTAGCTCGGCTCGTTTAAGTCTCGAGCCGAGCCCGAGTTCGAGCCGAGCTTCAACGAGCCGAGCTTTGACCGAGCCGAGCCCGAGCTGCTCGCGAGCTTGTCAGGCTCATTATCACCCCTAATGACAACTTTGATGAATGGGCACGCGTGATTCGCATGTCTTTGAATGCAAAACGTAAACTTGGCTTCTTGAATGGTACTATACCCAAGCCTACTACGCCAGAAAAACTGGCAGACTGGAGCACGGTACATTCCATGCTTGTTTCGTGGCTCTTAAACACGATCTCTCCGAACATCCGCAATTCAGTTTCGTTCAATGAAACAGCTCATGAATTGTGGTCTCATCTGAAGGAACGTTATTGTGTTTCTAATGGAACTAGAATTTGCAAACTCAAATCTCAGATTAGTGATTGCAAGCAGCAAAAGACGGAACCTTTGGCCGATTATTTCGGTCGTTTGACTAGGCTATGGGACGAATTGTCATCCCAGGAGGTGGCGCCAACTTGCTCTAAGGGTGGCGCGCAGTGTGAAATCATTCGCTTTCTCGAACAACAACGTTCTAACGATCGCTTGCATCGTTTCTTGATTGGCCTTGATGATTGTTATGGCCACCTTCGCTCTAATCTTCTCGCGCAAGCACCTTTACCCATGGTGGCTCGCGCCTATCAAATCATTGCTCAAGAAGAGCGTTTACGGGGAACCCGCGCCTCTTCCTTACCTTCGTCGGGTGAATCCTTGGCTTTTAAGGTTGAAACTCTCCCTAAAACACGATCTTCTCCTGAATCTGTGATTTGCCCTGCCACCATGAAGGACATGATATTTTAGGTTGCTTTGAATTAATTGGGTACCCTGAGTGGTGGGGGGACCGCCCTCGTGGCAGGCGCGGAGCTGCGGTGAATCGGGGTGACAGGGCTGGCCGCGGACGTGGCGGCAGGAGTGCGCCATCAGCATGCGCCAACAAAGTCGTGGCTGGTGGTGGTGGTGGTTCGACAGAAAAGACAGACGCAGGGGGCGTCTCGACTTCCCAACCATGTGATCCAGTAAGCGTGGGTCTTGCTGGCATCACAACTGAACAGTGACAGACTCTCTTGGATTTGCTGAACTTGCCTAAGCCAAAGGATCGTGTGACTGGTGAGTGTCTATGGATTATTGATGCAGGTGCTACACATCGTGTGACAGGAAAGTTTTCGCAGTTGTGTGCAGCACGGAAAATTCCTAGATGTCTGGTTGGTTTGCCAGATGGTAGTTCTACAGAAGCTACTCATGAGGGAGATGTCATTCTTTCTGGAAATCTTACACTCCGTAATGTTTTATTTGTGCCTAATCTTGATTGTAATTTGATTTTCATTCCGCAGTTATTAGATTTTGCGAATTGTATCGTTAAGTTCACTAACACATTATGTGTCTTACAGGACCGCAGGACGAGGACGCTGATTGGAGCGGGTGAACGGGAAGATGGACTTTTCTTTTTTCGGGGCGTTCGAAAGGTGAAAATCAATGTTGTCGATGGCTTGGCATCTATTGATATCTGGCATACGCGTTTCGGTGACCCTTCGGAGAAAGTTTTGCGACATTTACCGTGTGTGAGTCCCTCTAGTGTTAGTAGTTGCAATAAATATGGGTGCGATGTTTGTTTTCGTGCTCATTAACCTAAAACTAGTTTTCCTAAGAGTAATAGTAGAGCTAGTCGGATTTTCGAATTAATTCATTGTGATTTATGGGGGTCCTATAGAACTAAGTCTACCTGTGGTGCTTCATATTTTTTGACATTAGTTGATGATTTTTCCCGTTCTGTTTGGACATATTTATTATATAATAAATTGGAAGCTGAGACTATGTTTTTGCATTTTGTGGCTTTGATTGATCGCCAATTTGACCAGAAAATTAAATGTGTGCGCAGTGATAATGGCACTGAATTTAATTGCCTCAAGCCTTATTTTTTGCAACAAGGAATTATTTTTGAGACTTCTTGTGTGAACACCCCACAACAGAATGGTAGAGTGAAGAGAAAACATGGTCATATTTTAAATGTTGCACGTGATTTGAGGTTCCAGGCTTATTTACCCTTGCAATTTTGGGGGGATTGTGTGCAGGCTGCTTGCCATTTGATAAATCAAACCCCCTCTGTTGTCCTTGATTATAAGACCCCATATGAGTGTTTGTTTGGTAAGCCACCTACGATGACAGATATAAAGACTTTCGATTGTTTGTGTTATGCCTATAATATTTCTCATGGGGGTGATAAATTTGCTAGTAGGAGCAGACGGTGTGTCTTTCTTGGTTATTCTTATACTCAAAAGGGATGGAAATTATATGATTTAGAGACCAAGAAATATTTTGTTTCCCGGGATGTAAAGTTTATTGAACATAAGTACCCCTTTGGTGAGTCTGAGAAGTTCATCAACTCAGGCACCTGTTTCAACATCGTCCTCAGGTACTCCCTATCCTATTACACATTATGTTCGTTATGAAAAGTTTTCTGATAAACATCGTAGATTTCTCGCAGCTATAACTGCAGGGCACCCTCCCAAGTCATTTAAAGAGGCTATGAAACATGAAGGGTGGCGTGAAGCCATGGGAGCTGGGATACAAGCTCTCGAGGATCAAGGCACATGGGAATTGCAACCTCTTCCTCCAAGCAAAAAGGCCTTGGGGAGCAAATAGGTGTATACGAAAAAATATGATGAGAAAGGAAACCTTTAGAGGTTGAAGGCTAGATTAGTTATATTTAGGCATCATCAGGTGGAAGGAATTGATTATAATGAAACATTTGCTCCTGTAGCAAAATGACACAGTACGGACTTTCCTGGCAATTGCAGCAGTAAAGAAATGGGATATTCATCAGATGAATATCCACAATGCATTTTTGCATGGTGATTTGGAGGAAGAAGTGTACATGAAAATTCCACCTGGTTTTCAAGGAGATAATACTAATCTAGTATGCGGGATCACTAGTAGAAAAACGACAGTCTCACCATTTGCGTCGCACAACAGGACAAACGTCACAAAAGACTCATTTGCGTCGCATACAACAAATCAATCGACGCAAAAAATGGACTATGTGCATCGTATCTAACTACCATGCGATGCAAGACAACTATGTGCGTCGCATGAAGCCCATGGTGCGACGCACATAACAAAATCTATGTGTGTCGCATGAATCCCATGGTGCGACGCGGATTACAACCCCAGCCCGTGTTATTTTCTTATTCTTTCATCAACCGTTTTATCTCCTCTATCTCTCTCCAACTCCTCTCTCTCTCTCTCTCTCTCTCTATCTCCCTCTCTCTCTCTCCAACTCTTCTCTACCGTACCATTCTAAAGCGAAGAGTATGAACATCGAAGATTTTGTTGATTTTTCATCAGTCGTTCGCCTGCGATAATTTTCTCAACTATCGCACAAGGTTTTGTTGATTTTGCTTCTGATTGTAACTATGAACATCGAAGATTTTTGCTCCTGATTGTAACTTTTTTTCTCAATTTCTTCTTCTTTTTGTTGATTTTTTATCTCACTTTTGAATTTTTACTTTTTTTTGTTTACCTACTTGAAAATTACGATTTATGAATGTTTACTATATGTTCGGTTTTCTTGTTTTCATTTGTTAGATTTGATTTCTTTTTGTTTATTTTTTTTCATTCTCAGATCTCCCCTAAGCATCATTATGTACACGAGTTTTCAAGAAAACCAGCAACATTCTCAGTTCTGAGCCTGAATGTCAGATGAACGAATGTGTACTAAATATATATCAGGATGGCGGGATGATTTGGTTATGAGCCTCAATGTCAACATGGCGTATCCCAATAACAAGCTTCTGGATCTCTGATTCCAGCGTATCCCAGGAACAGCGAGCAAGTACTTTATTCCTTTTTTTTATGATTTTTCTGTAATTTTCTCATTTTGATTTTGTATAATTTTCTCCTTTTGGTTTCTGTAATTTATGTATTTTCTTTTGTAATTACTAATTAGTGTTTGTAAAAAAAAAAAAAAAAAAACCCTTCTACTCAATAAAACACCACTTCTATTTTTTTTTAATTACTGGTTAATTTGTTTGAGTTGAAACACCAGTTGAAATTCCAGTTAATTTGTTTGAGTTACAAGTTGCAATTCATGAAATTAATTTTTTTATTAAAAAAATAGCAATTTGCGTCGGATGTGGAATTAAGTTCGACGCAAGCAAATCACTCATCTGCGACACATGTTAGTAATGTGTGACGCAGATGAGTCTTGGGTTGTTGTGGCTTGGCGACATTCCCATCTACGTCGCATGATAGGCAGGGTCCAACGCAGATAGTTAGTCACATGCGTCGAGACCTATGTCGTCGAACCCATGTCCGACGCAAATGGGTGCTCGCATCCGACGCAAATCGTCCATTTTGTACTAGTCAATGAAAAAATCATTGTATGGTTTGAAGCAGGCACCTATGTGTTGGTTTGCCAAATTTTATTCTGACTGTTCCTTGTTTATTTTGACCATGAACAATATTCAGCTGAATGTTCTTATCTATGTGGATGACATGATTGTTGCAGGGAATGATCATGAAGCTTTACTGAACTTCAAAGCTTACCTTGGAAAATATTTCAAAATGAAGGATTTAGGTGCTCTGAAATATTTCCTAGGTCTTGAGATTGCTCGAGGGCCGCAGGGAATTTTTATGAGCCAAAGAAAGTATGTCTTGGATATTATTTCTGAGGTCGGGTTGCTCGGTGCCAAACCTATCGAGTTTCCTATGGAGCAGCACCATCAGCTCGCTCTGGTTGATGGTCCTTTGTTCGATGATTCGGAGAAGTATCATTGATTGATGGGCAGGTTGATTTACCTTGCCGTTACGAGACCTAATTTGGCATATTCTGTTCACATTTTGTCACAATTTATGCAAGCACCTCAGGTAGTTCATTGGGAGGCCGCTTTGAGAGTGGTTAGACATTTGAAGAACAATCCAGACAGGGCGTCCTATTATGTTCTGATAGCGATCTCCGCCTTGAGGGGTGGTGTGATTCCAATTGGGCTAGTTATCCTATTACTCGGAGATCCTTGAGTGGGTGATTTGTATTGTTGGGATATTTTCCTGTTTCCTGGAAGACTAAGAAGCAGCCTACAATGTCTAGATCGTCTGCAAAGGCAGAACATCATTCTATGGCTGCTATAGTTTGTGAATTAAAGTGGTTGAAGCAGCTACTAGGTGATCTTGGAGTTCAGCATCTTCCAGGAATGCGATTATATTGTGATAGTCAATCCGCGTTATATATTGCCAAGAATCTGGTGTTTTATGAACGTACTAAACACATTGAGGCTGATTGTCATTTTGTTCGTGATGCTGTGAATGAAGGTCTTGTGAGTCCGTCATATGTTCCTAGTAAGTTTCAGTTAGCAGATATTTTTACAAAGGCACTTGGTAGGACTCAATTTGAATTTTTGTTTTTCAAATTGGGCGTTTGTGATTTGCACGACTCCAACTTGAGGGAGGGTGTTAGGACTGTTTAGGATAAATATTGACTCTATTTAAGATAGATATTAGGAATAGGTTTGTTATTCCTAATAGGACTCTAGACTCAAGATGTATAAATATATGTGATTAATGAATGAGAAGGGGGACGAGAATTGAACCTATCTTAATACAATTTCACTTTACTAAATGCAACTTTATAAATAGGTATTAAGCACAACATAGATAAATATAAATTGCAAGAGATTGATTGACTAAAATTGAATTTGATATCTAATGGACGATGATTTTGATCCAAAAGAACTTGAATCGGAGGTAAACTACTCAAACATTTTCCAAAGATATACCATGTCGTGCAAATATCAATGAAATCCATGACAACCATTTCGTGCAATACACAAGAAACAGTGCATATTATTTCGCGCAAATTGAACGAACAACTTGTTTCTTGCAATTTGTATGAAACAGTATATATTGTTTCATGTAAATTGCACGAAATAGTCAAATCTGCAACGCGATTTGCGGAATGCAAGGCATGAAATTTTGATAATGTTCCCACTCGAATTTTGTAGTTTAAAAAGTGTAATTTATTAATTTAACAACAATTTCATGAAAGTTGATGAGAATGTGGGAGAAAATTGAGTAAAAAAACGCTTTTGGTGTATGAAAATGCACCAAAAATAAAAGATGAAAAGGGAGAGCAGGAGAAAGAGGAAGAGGAAGAGGGAGAAACATATTATATATAAACCTTGGGTCACCATATAGGTATATGATTAACATAGATCATGAAATTTGCTCAAACCTATAGACATCAGTTGAAAATTTATCTTAGTAGATAGCTAAGGCCATAGGGCGTAACTTTGAGAAAATCATTTCATAGTCTTGTACTCTTGTTTACCTTCCATCCCCTCCCCCCACCCCCCACCCCCCAAAAAAAAAGTCTATATCCAAGAGAAACGATTAATCACTAACCACTGGTGGATTGTCTAACTAGTATTTAGGATAAAAACGTAATTTACATTAGAAAAAAAGTTAGATCTAACTCATCGGTTTTTTAAAAAAAAGTAAAAAACATATATCTCTCTTCTCCAAAAGTTTAAAACATGCACTATTGTATGAATAACAAGTATATCAAACACATATGTAGAGGTTGATTTACAAATAACTAGTGTTTTAAGCACATAAACAGAGGTTCTTATAAATATATAGTTGCACTTATTTTGGGAAAAAGCTAAAAGAACGCAGTAATCAATGCAACTTCACTTTTTGATTGTTAAGTAGGGGTTGATTACTAAATAACAAGTTTCTTAAATACATAAATAGAATTTGTTTTATAAATAACAAATGTTTTTGAATACACAAATAGAGACTTATAATTACAAGATTATTAACTTTTCCCTATTCACCTTTCCTACATTATTCACTAGTGGTTAGTGATTTAGCACCACTCCTATATCCAATAAAAATTTCCATAGATATTGCAAAAATAATATATATTTCCCAATTTGAGTCAAAGTAAAAATTAAAATTCCCAGCGTACCGTCCATGTAGAACTAGGTGCAAGACTATTTGCATTTCTTTTAGACAATACCGTTGTTTCAATTAGCGGTTTATTTAGGCACTTCAAATAGCGATTTACTTAAGTACTTCAAATAGCGGTTTAATTGTAGTTTAGCTGTGACAATATTTCCTTATAAGTTATTAAATGGAATACCTTTACAAAATTACAACTAGCATGTAAGAGCAGAGATGGTAGCCAATGGGAAAAACTTTATCTACCTAGTGGGTCAACAACCCACTACAAATAGAAATAAATAAATTATGGAATCCAACTCATCAGTTTTAATAATTTTTGATTATCAATTTCTACTGGGTTAATTACTCACCGGGTAAATGTAGCATTGCCCAGTCTCCAATGTATGTCCCAATCTTGGTAAAAGCAAATGAGCAATAAAGCACTCTTCTTTTTCCCTTTGAAGTCAATGCATAATGTATGTTAAAAGTAATTCAAAATTTTATTGGATATGGGAATTGAATCCTCAACCTAGCATCACAACATGTAACTGTTACATATCTCCTCCTAATTGAGCAATGAAATATTACTGATTTATTCCAGCATTTAGTTAACTTAAACTAGTTCTTAGGCCCGGGCTATGCCTCGGGTAAGAAAAAATTCATTTATTAATATTGTACTTTGATATGATCACTAAATACAACTTGGTCTAGTGGTTAAAACTTTAGTACATGAACTTGAGGTCATGGGATCAAAACCTATACTATGCAATTTCTAATTTTTTTCATTGTACATGGATTACATGAACTAAAACTCCCTAGGGAGAGCGCCACGTGGCACCGTTCCTGGTTTACGTACGCCTTTTAATATATTAGTATAGATGATTTGAGAAACAGAATTTCGATTTAAAAAATTGATGAAACCACTAATGGAAGTAGCAATTTCTCTCTTTAAGTTAACCGCTCCTTCACTTGACGGTTTTGTTTTGAGACATAAAAGAAACTTTTTTTGCACGGTACCATCCAACGTGGACGGTATGTTTGAAATTATTTATCACATTGATGCGAAGTGGAAAATATTTTTTTACTTTAGCAATATGTATGGAAAAGAAATCTTATATCCAATGTACTAACTTCCGATTCTAAATAAGTGCAATAGTTTGACTATCACGTTCACCGACACACAACTTTGACTATTAGTATATATAATTTTTTATTTGCAAAAGTTATAAAAAGTTGATATTATGAAAATATTCATTGAAATAAATCCAACAACATTTTATATGATTTTTTGTTTCGGTATATTAGTAAAAGACTATGGTCAAAGTGAGATGTATGAATATTGTGAAAGTCAAAATACTGCATTTTAAAAACACAGATGAAGTGTATTTTTATATTTGATGATGGGCACTTATATTTTAATGGATGCGAAATGGTACACTTTCCCTTTTTTTTTTTTTTTTTTTTTTTACATATTACACTTGGATATTTTACACTATTTAAAGGCTTTTACCATTGTTTGTGATTTTTTTGTGCATAAAAATATAGTCATATGAGATCTTGTTAGATTCGTCTCAGTAAGTATTTTTTGATATGCACTTTTTACAATTTTTACAAATACAAAATTAGAGATATATGTCCTCAAAATTTTGCATTGACATGCGTGAAAAGTAAAAGAGTAACATGTAAAAATACGGAGAAAATATGAAAATTCATAAATACGGTCCTTATATCATTTGCTAAAATGAAAATAGATTGAGAATGCATCACAAAATTACACATAATACAAAAATAGATTAGTAAAGCTGGACTCGAGGACACAATTATGTGATAGCTGCTAGCCTGATGGCGCTACTACTAATACTCGCGTTTACCCTTTTAAGGAAATTCGTTTGTTACTAGCTTATTCAAAAACGTTTTGGCGTCTTTCAAAGGCTCCCTCACTTTTTGGAAAGCGATAGCAATAGGATCGAGAAATCAAATTCTCACGAGTCACACGACTCGCTACTCATGAATCGTGATCGCCTATTCAAAAACATCCAAAGGTCTCTCATCGCTGAGACTCCCGCTTGCAACCAGCATCCTAAAGTACTTAATCTGCAAGTGTTTCTCGCAAAATATTAATCCTCGAATTATGTGCACACGCCTCCAAATCATCGTCCAGTTAAAGAAGTTATAGCCATCAGGCATTTGATCTAGAATTAAGTGCACAAATTACAGAATAGATTACAACACAAATCCAAAATTTGACAAGAGTAATAGTGTAATACTCCTGTATCCGGAAAGTGCAGAAACCGTAATACATGAAATTCTCAAGGCCATATTAAGCAAAAACAAAACCCTATAAAGCATGCGCAGTTGCGCCATTTATCTTCAGCCACTACCTTGCAGCTAGATGCATCTCACAACCACCCCCACCACCACCACCATCAGAAGGCACCCGTAAGGCCATAACTCCATAAGCATACAAGATATACTACTCAAAATCAAACCACAGTAACAAAAGAAGAGTTACTTTCAAGTGTCGAACGAACAAGCATAACGAGTCTTGCGTACAGAAAATCAGACACAGCACAGAAACTAATGTATAGTATTTGATAAGTTACGCCTTTAGCATGGAAAGGAAATTGACATATAAAAGGAACTATATATATATACACACATTTGAAAATAAAATCCATACTTCTTATTTCATCACTTAACAGTCGTACTGATCACGCAAAGAATGTCTAAATTCAGTATCTCATGGTTGATTTTTTCGGACATGAATCAAAGCCTCTACGTACGTACCTCAAATCTTTTCATCCATTAAGAGTAGCTACAGGTTATTTATCAATCAAGATTAAAGTAGCTTCCAGATATCCTAATGGAAGCAGTCAACCAACTGAAGTGATAGAATTCATGAAGTAACAAGTATCAAACCCAATAATGCATGACATTGCAGCTAAGTGAAGGCTATGCCATACTACTTCAAGCAAGATATCCACACAGAATGGGTAAGGTAGACACCCCAAATTTGGAAGCCAGAGATGATCTACTTCTTATCTAAATTAGATAAATTCAGGCAAAATGCTACTCGTACTGAAGTAATAAATGATGAAGACAATTATGACTACAGATCGTTACTTTGGAATGTATATGCAACATGTAAGTCATAACTTCATATGAGTATTGCATAGAAATGGTCGATTGACAATAAATGAAATGTATCGTCAGCCACTACAAAAAAATTATCTCTCAATTCTCATATATGAATTACATCATATCAGATGGAGAAGATTCAAATCCATTATTTGATGTTGAGAAGATACAAATCCATCATATCCATATGATATAATGAATATTATACACCATGTGCATGCAATCCATACAAAATCAAAGGTAATGCAGGAGAGAAGATTCAAATCCAACCATGAGAGTCATTTCACAATTTTCATATATGCATTACATATTTACATGTATCAACTATGACAAACAAACAAATCACTAAAATATGCTGCATTGAAGTTTCTCTTAGACAACAGCACACTATATACAGAAAAAGACTCGAAACAGAATTCACAATGATATAGCCACCACAATCACACTTCAGACAATGATACAAACAATATCAGCCAGTCAGAGGCTGCTACATAAGTATACATTTATTCACTATTAATCTATTATTCCATGAATATAACATTTTCCCTGCCTAATCCCAGGGAAAAACCAATCTGTTGATTGAGAAATACAATATAGGCACGAATCAGACTCATGATAGCCGAATCAATAAAAATTTCTAATATCCTATTTCCTCAAAATTCTTGTATTCCATCCTTTCCTTTTATCCAAACTGTACCAACTTATAGAATCTATCCCTCTTTCCTAAATCAACTCAATACAAACTCCAATTCGTATAATTCATGTTGAGACCGGAAAAAAAAATTCAAAGCCCTGTTGGCTTCATAAGTTCATACTCACAAAACAAAATTCACGCAGCTGCAGTCTTCTGTGCCTCTGCCTCCTCCTCAATCTTTTTCTTGTTTTTCTCAATAGCAGCAGCCACTTCCCCGGGCATGTATTTCTCATCATGCTTGGCCAACACCTCTGTGGCAGAAAAAAAACACTCCCCACTTCTCGCCTTTGAAGTCACCTCCTTGTTCTTTCCACTCGTACCTGATGCCTTAATCTCATCAGTGAAAGGCTTTACAAATCCTTCTACCACCACTGAATGACCTTCTCTGAACAAATCGGGCAATGATCCCTGATACCTAACCAAATTTAGAAATACCAATGTAGATCACATATGAAGTCTCAAATACATTGAATATATTATGCAGATTAAAAAGATTGACTATTTTAAAGGAAATACAATTTTAAACAGAAAGCAGCAAAATCCTTGATGATAACAACCAAGAATGACTATGGCTATTGCCTATTGGTGGGTTAGGCCCATGGGTGGTTCACATGTATGTAACCCTAACAATAGCGAGCCTAGGCCACTATTCCTGAAGGTCGACAGAGAAATAATTTTGAAAAGAATTTGATGAGCAACACGTTTCTCAAAGATATTTGCCCAACTAAAGACATCCACATCTAAGGAATATGAAGTTATAGCTTTCTACAAAGAAAGTAAGGCCTTGAGCATCTGGACCTCTCCAACCCTACCACAATTCAACAAGAAGTTGGCTAATTCCTAACTCAAGCCACAAACTTCAAGAGTTCTGCCTTTGTCATTCTTTGTCTACTTTTGGGAAAGCAAAAGTAAATGAACCTTCTAATCTTCTTTAATATTACCTTAAGCTCAATTGTTTTTTTTCTTAAGAAAAGGGTTTCACCTTGATGGCTTAAACTTGTTAGTCTTAGACAATCCATAAGACTCTAAACATGTATTATGACAAGGATGAACGATAAGTATCCAAAATCAGTAACACTTCCTCCATCCCATTGTAAGTGCATCATTTTCCATTTTGCCAAGTTTTATACTCCTATAAGTTCCATCATTACTAAGTTGGTAATCAGTTATTCAGTTCTCTATATCTTAGTCCTATCACTTAGGTCGCTTTTGTTTCTCTCTCTTTAACTCCTATCTCTATCCTTATTGCATGAACTCTTTGATGATATGTGCATTGTGTCAAACCCAACAAAACAATTATAAAGAAACGGAGGAAATATATCTTTAAATTCATCCATGAATTCAACCGAACCAAAAAAAAAGGCAAATTGGAAAGTCTTGAAATGGATATTGATTTCAATATCCATTAGTCTAAACTAGCACCACCCAATCCCCTAAACTATTGCACTAATTTCACAAAAGTTCTAGTAAATTGCATTCGTGAGCGCATTTTAAATTTTCAATACCACAACTTACAGAGTAGATAGGCTACTCTATAGTAAACTTGAAATCAAAGCATAAATTGTTTAGATTGAACAAGAGTCGTGTCAATAATTGTCCTTCAAGTTAAAAAAAAAAAATACCAAATCATAACGAACAATGGCACAAATATCACATTAAGATCCAATTTTGCACATATATCAACAAGAAAGATTCACATCATGATCTTAACATCGAAATCAACATCTAATAAATTCATATTCACACTCAATAATCAAAACTACATGTCCAAAATTACGAAACAAAAATGAGCTGCAGAAATGAAACAAAACACAATTAAGTGCATAGGAAATACCAATACCTAACGAGAATATCGGTCATAAGATCGGTGATGACGAACTCCATTTCAGGCGAAGAAGCAGGCTGATGAACACTACCTTCAAGAACTAAACCACCTAATCGAAACTTATTACGAGAAGGATTAGAATTGAACTTTTCTAGGGCTTCGGAAGGAGTTACATAGAAAACGAGCTGATCTTGGAAATTGTTAAGGACTAAGATCACGAAACCAGCAACGCCGGAAAATGTGAGAGCGTAAGTCCATAGTCGGCGATTTTGGAGCTGACGCGCGCGAGCTCCGATGTCGACTTTCTTCGGTTGGCGGCGTGAGGCGGCGGTGGAGAAGGAGGAGAGAGAGAAGAGAGAGAATTGAGGGTGACGAAGTGATGAGGAAGGGTGGTGGTGAGGAGAGAGAGTGGGAGGAGGAGGATGAAGGTGGGTTTTGTGGAGGAGGCGGGAGAAGAGGCGGAGAGTTGAGGAAGATCTGGCAGCCATTGATGGGAGGAGAGAGAAATAATGGGGACAATTTGGGGGATTCAATTGTGCAGGGTTTTTGCGGGGTTTTTTTATTTGTTTGGGAAACTTCTGCTTTACTGGAGTCGGTTTGAATCGTCGTACTTTTTTACAACTTGAGAGTTGAGACCAACCCAAACACAGATGACTAGATGAGGGAGAAAGGCTTGGTAATCAACTGTTTGAGTTCAAAAAAGACTCAAACATCCAAAAAAAACACAATAGTACCATTATAACCTGACATTGGTATCAAATTGTTATCAGGACTGGTATCAAGGTATCAATATTTTCGGAAAATGGTACCATTATAACCTAGCATTGGTACCAAGCAAATGTCAGCCACACGCGTGTGAAATCTTCCAACGCATAAAATGACCAAATTACCCCCGTTGACTCAAACGGTTGGACGCCAAGACAAGCTCCTAGATGAGGTATGAGAGTTTTGAGCTTCGATGCTCTAGATGGTAAAAAAAAAAAACTACTTGCAACACTTTTTACTTTTGCTTTTTGTTTCTCTCTATCTCTCTCCAATCACATGAGATCTTTTTTTGGAGTTGATGGAAAAAAAGTGTTGCAAATCAAAAAAAAAACGGAGGAAGTAAAATGTATTGGGTGCACACTAACAAGTTGCTGATTAATATTAACTTTATATAATGAGTTTTATGGAGATATATCGAACTTATATATTATTGGAGTACAAGGTGACATTCAAAAAAGAGTTGAATTGAGTGTTAGAAACTAATTGATTTTCGAAAAAACAAATCTATACCATAGTGTCTTACACTGTGTTATTCACTCATAAACTCGCTTTTAATATTTTCGTTCAGACGAAATTGTATCAAAACTAAAACAGCGTGTTTTGCGTGTGATCGACCACATACGAAATTACAGGTGTGCCGCGCGCGTGAGACGTTGTCAGCCCGTCAGCTCATTTTTAAATGGTCATATCTCACTTATTTCTCATCGGAATCAATTTTTTTGACCAGGCGTTGTAAAGCTATCCCAAAATATAAAGTGTGCTGTGAGATATGACCTTTTGAAGTTGACCCTTATGCACAAACACTTATAAACAAATGGAGTAACTCTTAGGAACAGACAAAGTTATTCTTATAATGACCAAATGGAGTTACTTGTATGAGTATGTGGTTACTTTTAACAATAAAAGGGTATCACTCCTATAAAGAAATGTGGTTACTCTTATAAGCAAATGCAGTTACTTTTGTGAACCTTTGAGGTTACTCGTATGATGAAATGAGGTTACTCGTATGATTTATTGAAGTTACTTGTATAAATAAATGAGGTTACTTATATGAATTGTTTGGGTTACTCATAAGATTAAATGAGGTTACTCGTAGATTAAATGACATTACCAGTATGAATATTATGTTACCCATATAATAAAATAGGGTTACTTTTGTGAACAATTGGGGTTGTTTGATCAAATAGGGTCATTATATGATTAAATAAGGTTAATCTTGTGAACTAATGAGGTTACTCGTATGAAAAAATCAAGTTACTGTTGTGAGCAAATGAGGTTACTAATCAGTTTACTTTTATGAATGAATGGGAGAACTCTTTTGAATAAATGTCGTTACTTTTGTGAACCTTTGGGGTTACTCATATGGTTAAATGGGGTGACTCGTATGATTTATTGAAGTTACTTGTACAAATGAATGAGGCTACTAGTATGAATTAATTGGGTTAGTCATAAGATTAAATGAGGTTATAAATGACATTATTAGTATGAATTAATTGGGTTATTCATATGATAAAAATGGGGTTACTCATTATAAAATGGAGTTACTTTTGTGAACAATTGGGGTTACTTGATCAAATAGGATAATCGTATGATTAAATAAGATTAATATTGTGAACTAATGAAGTTACTCGTATGAAAAAACAAAGTTATTTTTGTGAGCAAATAAGGTTACTCATTTGAATACATGAGGTTACTAATCAGTTTACTTTTATGAATGGATGAGGTATCTCGATTGAATAAATGCAGTTACTTTCGTCAACCTTTGGGGTTACTCATATGATTAAATGAGGTTACTCGTATAAATAATTATGATACTAGTATTATTAAGTGGGATTATTGATATGAAAATTTTGTTATGTCCACTTATGTAAAATTTGAGTCAAACTAGGTTCATTAGAATCCATATTTAGCGATTTCGATCTTTAGAGTATGGCGATTCATGCTATAACACACATGTCGTCCTTCTTTCTTATCGATTTTTGCACTCCTCGAAAATATTATCATGACCCAATTCACCAAATGCATCCCACTCATGAAGGCATAAAAATTATAGCAACATCATTGTCAATTATTTGATACTAAAAAGTTATGACTTTTGCTAAAAAAGGTTTCAATTATTATTTTTTCCATATAACTATTGAAAATTAAACAAAAAAATAAATATAAAAAATAAGAAAGTAATATAACAACAACGCATGTCGGGAACTATTGGTTTGCTAGCTCATGACTACTCATAAAACTGTGATCCCATGACTTGATCCATGTTTTTTTTTTTAATGAGATGAACAATTTTAACGGCACATCGGTCATAAGTCATAACTGCAAGACAATTTTATTTATATCATGACTCATGATTAAATTTCATGACTTAAAAATAATGAGTGGGGATGCTCTTGTGATTCACATATGCAAATGCTGAGATCCCACAAACACCTAACATGTGAGTTATCGACGATAAGTGTTTTGCCGACACCAAGCATAAGGAGAGAAAGAAACAAAAGATTAAGGAGTTGCTCTCCAAATATCAATTGATTTTTAGCTTAAACTCATCTAAATTGTCAAACCTACATTTTAACAAAATCAGACCTAGTAACCAATTTAATCCATTTAAAAATCACATTCTTTAATTTATTTAATGACTAGTTTAATCCATTTAGTAAGATTGTCGTAAATTTTTCAAAATTGTCTGATGTAGTTTGAGAATTAAAGGGAAACAAATGGTGAAAAATAAAAGGGACGATTAAATTGATGCGAAATATCTAAGGATAGTTTTGACTGCTGAGTTCGAGTAAGATAAGATGAACTTTTTTTTTTTTTTTTTACTCAAGATAAGATGAACTTATTAAATGTATATAAGACTCGACTTGTCTTATTATCTAATTTTATGTCAAAAGTTAAAATTAGACCCCCATTTCTAATAATTAGCATTCTAACGATGTTTGGTTTTGCCAATTAACAGTAACCTACAAATACCACCATCATTCAGTTTTGAGTCCCTTATCTTCCCTTGCCATCAATCATCTTCTTCAACTCTCTCTCTCTCTCCATCAAAATGCCTCCAAAATCTTTGTCAATCTTCTCTTATCTCCCCTATCTTCCTCACCAACTCCAAAACCCCTTCTCAAATTCACACCTCCATTTCAAAACCCAGCTTCCCAAATTCTCTCTCATCAAATGCAGAGCAACAACAACATCACCTAATCCCAACCCTGAACTCCATGGAACTCCCCAGAACATTGCAACCCAAGTTCCAGTTTCCGAACCCGATACTGATACCGAGGGCTCTGGCGCTGCCGCCCCTACCCGTGGACAGCTCTTTCTGGAGCACCACCAAGCCAAAGTGGCTTCAAAGTTGCTTCTTGCTGCTAATAAGAAGAAGAGAAAGAAGAAAGAGAAGGAAACTGGTTCATTTAAACCAATTAATCAAGTTGCTGGCTGTTATGGTTGCGGAGCTCCATTGCAAACTCAGGAACTTGATGCTCCGGGTTATGTTGACTCAGATACCTATGAGCTGGTATTGCCTCTTCTTTCTTTCTACTCTTTTTTTAGATTGCAATTAGGGTTTGAATTAAGTAGAATGCAGTTGTTAAGAACATGATGATATTGGTATATTCCTCATTGTATATGTTGAGCAAGTAGGGTTCAATTTTATTTTAAAATAAGGTTATGTTGGGAATTCGCAGTAGCGTTGTCTGGGATTATTGATGGTTATGCAATTTAGTTGTGCTGGTAGAAATTCGGTCCTTGATTTTGTTGAGTTTCTGTGAATTTTAATTGGGGTTGGGGGACTGAGTTGGGGCAAATAATGGAATGAGGTTATTGTGGGCTGGGTGTGAAATAAGCATTGTGATTGAACAATCGTGTTGGCTTATCGTGTCGTATATGTCGGTTCACCACTATTTCTGGCACTAAACCTTGGAGAAAAGACCCCAGCAAATGCATTGCATTCTATAAAAGGCAGACACACCTCCCCATTTAGTTCTTTACCCTCCCCTTATTCGGAGTTTGTGCTTCTCTTAGAAAAAGTGAATTCTACTGCCTTCCTGAAAGCAGTAACTGTGTGAAGCTTATAAACTCTTACTCGTAGTTTTTTGTTTGTTGCTCCTTTGAAGTTTATGGTCTTTGTGTATCTTGGTATTTAATCACATAGGAAATTGTTGGCTATGGATTATAGATAGTACATTATTTCGAGGTTTTTTTTAATCATATTCATGATCTCAGAAATTTATCACACATGAAAAAGTCATGTTGAATGTTATGGTGCTTGGTGGATGAATTATCTAGGGGCCTCTAGAGCACTTGAGGATTGCTATCTAAGATTTCCCAAAGTTCTTAGACTGTGCTGTTTGTTTTTGGACTCAGAAAAAGAAGCATCGGCAGCTGAAAACTATTCTTTGTGGGAGGTGTCGTCTTCTTTCACATGGACACATGATTACTGCTGTTGGTGGCCATGGAGGTTATGCAGGGGGAAAGCAATTTGTTACTGCCGAGGAGCTACGTGATAAGCTTTCACACTTGCGCCATGAGAAAGCATTGATTGTTAAATTGGTAAGTGCAGTTATTCAATGAATTGCTTGCTAGTCTTGTCTCAAGTATGAGGTACTCCGGTTTTCAACATTATATGTTTTGTGTATAATATCTAACCTCTGGGTCTTAATGTCTGGCTATAAATAGAGAATGGGTTATTTACGAAGAGCATACCTATGGCTTCTGCTAGACTAATCCCTTCTCCTCCCCCCCCCCCCCAAAAGAAAATAAAAATTAATGACTTATAAATGTAAGAATAATAATACGTCAGTAATGAGCTCTTTCCCGATCTTTATGGTTCAGCTGATCTTCCCAAGGCCCATATTTGGTTTTGAAGGGGAGGGGAGGTTTTTGGGGGGGGGGGGGGGTTCACCTTAGTTCTTTCCATGATAGACGTGAAACCTTGGCGAAGTTTGTTGATGCTAACAGCTAACCTGCAAGAAGTGAGCTTTTCTTTTCTTTATAACATTTGTAGTAAATTTATCATCTAATTGTGGGTGTTTTTTTTTACAATAATATACTATTTTTTGCAGTTTAGTAATGGTCCTTTTGCCATCATGCCTTGGAAAGATACTCCATTTGATTCAAAACAATAGGCCACCTTCAACTTAATGATCAAAGTTTGCTAACTTTGACCATTATCTGCCGAAATACACATTGAGTTGATCTTTAGCGGTTACAAAACACTAACATGTGGGGTAGCGGAAAAATCGATTGTCAACATTAATCTTGACTGTAGAAGTTCAAGATGGCTTTTTTTTGGAATTAAAGGAAAAAATTTCAAGTCTAGGTTTGTCAAAGATGGTTAATAATTCCCATAGAGTACCTATACAGGAAGTATCCAAATTTTTTTAGACTCCCTTCTTTCTGTGAACATCAAGGGAGCTATGTTAGGAATCTTCCAAAGTTAGACGCTTCATTCAAGTTATGAACTTCATCGCTCTAACTCATCCAATGTGTATGGAATTTCCAATTAATTTTGTTATTCAAGAAGTTTCAGGTTAGACTGAATTTCAAGATCTTTAAGTATGGCTTATCTCAAGAGATTTCTGTTGATTAGTGATATGTAATTTGGACATATGGTGTTTAGTTAAGTAGCCACAAGATGCCTTAGGTGGTATGTATAATGATTTTTGAATATCTTGTAGGTGGACATTATTGACTTTAATGGCAGTTTCTTGTCTCGCGTGCGTGATCTTACAGGTGCAAATCCAATAATATTGGTTGTGACCAAGGTAATATCTCTTCATGAGATCCAAATTGAATGTAATTGTCCTACAAGCTTGTGAATCATAATAATGTGTCCACAATCACCATTTTTCAGATCGATCTCCTTCCAAAAGGGACTGATATGAATTGTATTGGAGATTGGATAGTAGAGGCTACTACAAAGAAAAAACTCAAGTAAGTTGTAAATTGCTTGGGCCATCGCAAACAATGGAGTCATTATCTTATTCCTTATTGTATTGGTTGTTGAATAATTGAGGATGAAATATCTTAAAAGGAAAAATTGACATGAATGATCTCAACTTTCACTGGTCTTCTCAAAATAATTCTAACTTTTATTATTTAGGAATAATCTCACTTGTTTAGGAAACCTTCATAAAATAATTCAAACTTCCAAATTGTTTAGCAAAGAAAAATACCACTTCGGATTAAGTTTTATACATCCCCCTATTCAAAATTTGGGATCTCTGAAACTAATCCAAAGTCTTTTTTAGTGCATATACTCCCCCCTCCTCACCAAAATAAAAAAGAGAGAGGAAATGGAAATTGTTTGGTAAAAGGCTATTGATCTCCGACTCAGAGAGGGCTTTCTGAGCAAGCATTTTAACTAAATTTCTGATAGTCTGCTTTCTTCTTCAACTGTTGTGTTTGTTCATATTCACTCTAAGTAGATGCAGACAAACTTTTAGTCTGTTACCATGGGTCAAAATATCCGGAGTTAGAATACGAAAAAATATGCTGGTGGGTAATAACTAATAAGTATATCTGATTGATGTTAATGCCAAGTGTCAATGAGTTTTGCTTCACTGGCGAATAGCTAATGCCTTTTGACACTATCTCCAAGCTACTATTATACTTGATTTTTGGAGGTCCAATACTCCAATTTCATATCTGTCTTTCCCTTCTCCTTATTCTTCTTTCTATGGTGTGCGGTAATCTTAATAGTTGTTTGTCCATATAATTCTAATTAAAATTTATCTTTATTTTTAGTGTTGTAAGTGTCCACTTGACGAGTTCAAAATCCATGGTTGGAATAACCGGAGTTGTCGCTGAAATTCAGGAGGAGAAAAAGGTTTGTTGATTCCACTGAAATTTCCTATGGTTGATCGAAAATGATTAAAGCTGCGAGAGTTATTAATGTATCTAGAGGCAGAGGTATCTTTCCCATGCATTTGCATTAATGTTGTAGTAGTAAATGCTAATGAGGAAGCACGTATCTCTTTGCTTTTTTGAGCTATCTTTTCTGTTTTGTTTTCCCAGGTTTGACGACTTCTGTTTCCTTTGCAGGGACGGGACGTATACATCTTGGTTAGTAGACGGAATCATGATTGCTTTACTTTACTGGCACTTTGCTATTTGATAAAGACGTGCTAGCTTTGTGGGGTGTAAACGGAAACGAAATCCTAAATAGTTCATCCTACGGTTTTCATTAGATTATTTTTCAGCTTTAACATTCGTTTATGATCTGAAATCCTTCATCATAGCTGGATGATCTTGAGTAAAAGAAATTATATATACTTCCTCCGTTTCATAATAGATGCCACATTGTACATTTTTGGGTGTTTCAAAATAGATGCCACAATGTTTTTTTTCCTTATTTAGTAACTTTTGCCTTATTTTACCATTTTACCCTTACTAACTTGTTTTAAGTACACTAATCTACTTCACATTATATGTGCTCCCCAACAGTTTTTTTCCCTCCTTTTCACATGGGACCACTACAATTAATCTACTTCACTTCATACTACTTAAACATGCTTAGGAAATTTTGCCTAGGAGTCCGTTTTAACAACAATGTGGCATCTATTATGAAACGGAGGAAGTATATGAGTATATTATTTTCAAAAGACAAAATTGTATGTTACATTCTGTGGTCACAAGGATTATCTGTGGTAATTGATGTGCTAAGCTAGGCTCTGACATTTTCAGAATGAAAATCAAAGTGACCCATCGCTTCAGAGATAGTGAAAATCTTCCATATAACTAAGGCACACCGCACACTGCACACCAATGCGTAAAAAGTTGCTCTTTGTGTGCAGTGATTTTAATTTGTATGGACAGGAGAGAATGGTGCAGTTCTCTGTGATGGATTCCAGAAATTGTTTGTTATATGTGTTAGTGTTAATATTAGTATGTTATATGTGTTTGATCTTGATTATATGTATAATCTTTATTCTTGTAGGGATCAGCTAATGTTGGAAAATCAGCATTTATCAATGCCTTACTAAGTAAGATTCTAATCTTGGTTGCTTTTTCGTGTGTGTTTATGCGCATTTGAATTTGGTGAACATTTCAGATGTATAGAATTTAAAATACAAGTTGTTTGGTTTGTTCATCAGCTGGTGAAACATGTAGTTTTTGCAATCTTTAGTTACTATTTTGGTCTAGCTTAGGTGCGAACCTTTTACATTTATGCCTTGTTGGTAGACTCTTCTTCTAGTAGTTGAAAAACGATATTATATATCAGGGATTCTGAAATTACTTGCTTGACCTCCTTCCCATGAAATATTTACTTCCAGAGTTTTGTATTACCTACTGGTTTTAAATCTTCTTCTGTTCACTTCTTGTGTTCATAACCATATGTTGTGTGTTGAACTTAGTGATGATGGGGGAGAATGATCCAATGGCTGCAGCAGCTCAAAAATATAAGCCCATTCAATCTGCTGTTCCAGGAACTACCTTGGGTCCTATTCCAATTGATGCCTTCTTTGGAGGAGGGGTATGGAAATATTAAGTTACAATGTTTTTGGGCATTAATGTCTGGGCGATGCAATATAGTGCCCTTGTTCTGTGACTGTTGTTTACTCAGCATCTTAAGTGAAATGGTGCAGAAATTATATGACACTCCTGGAGTGCATCTCCACCATAGGCAAGGTGCAGTTGTTCCAGTGGATGATTTACCAGTCCTTGCTCCTCGGAGTCGGCTGAAGGGTCGATCATTTCCGGTATGTCTTTATTGTTGTTGCCTTTTCTCCCCACCTTCTGCATCTGCACCTATGTCTGATTTATTATGTTAATGTTAATCTTCATGTGTTAGAGCGACAAGGATACCATCTCAGACTCTCGTGGAATGGAGGGTTTCTCAATTTTTTGGGGCGGTCTTGTCAGAGTTGATATTTTAAAGGTTTAAATCTCCCTGTTTTTGTTGCGATTGTGAATGAAACTGTGATGGCATATCTTGCAAGACTTCAGACACTTCTTGTTCTTAAAAATTTCAGGCTCTTCATTGTACACGATTGACCTTCTACGGACCGAAGGCGTTGCCAATTCACGTAGTTCCTACGGAAGAAGCTGATGATTTTTACAAGGTTCTTTTGTAAATTGTGCAGAAAATGCTATTCAAAACCATTGTCAACTCTCAAATTTCATAAGTTGGTGTACTTGTGTTGTCAGTGTAAAGGGAATATGTGTGTTTCAGTGTTTTGGAGATAGAGTTGTTCACTTTTTAACATAATCTCGTCCAACTCTGACTAGATTCCATGCATAAAATTTTGTGAAGCAGGTTTCCTTCATGTCAGTTTATATAGAACTTGGCAATCATAGCCTTCTAAGAGTATGGAAGGTGACCAATAAAATTGGTCCCTCATTTTAAAGGGCTCAAAAATCTGAAATCCATCTATTTGTTTTAGTCACATTATCCTCATTTGTCATAGATTAGGTGACTTTTTTGTAAGAATTCATCTATTATAATTATGTTATGGAAAATAATCTTGAAGTATTGAACAATTGTGCATAATATTTTTGTAGGGACCAATATGTAAATTTAGTACAGGACCTCCAAAATATTTAAGACGGCACCAAAGTATACAAAGGAACTGATGATTGTTTAAAATTTTATGGTTGCAGAAAGAGATAGGGCTTCTACTGACACCTCCGGCAGGAAAGGAAAGAACGAAGAGCTGGAATGGACTTGAAACTGAGCGCAGGTTGCAGTTAAGGTTTGATGACCTAGATAGGTAAGTCAATCATAATTGTCATTTTTATAAGACATAACATGGTTTGTGATATAATTATGTTAATTTTTGTAACATACTTCCAGCACATACATATTATACATATGATGATAATATTCTCGTGTGACCTCATATCTTCATTTCCTTCCATGGCAGACCGTGTTCTGATATAGCGATTTCAGGACTTGGATGGATAGCTGTTGAACCAATTAACAAAGAGCTCGTGATGTCTGACGTAATTCCTGAACTTACTAACAATGAACTACATTTCAGTGTGCACGTTCCAAAACCTGTTGAAATTTTTGTTCGGTCTCCCTTGCCTGTGGGCAAGGCTGGAAGTGAGTGGTACGAATATCGGGATCTAACTGAGCAAGAAGAAGAAACCAGACCCAAGTGGCATTACTGATGCTGTAAGTTCGAAAAATCATAAGGGAACAATACACAGTGTATGGAAGTTTGAAAAATCCTAAGGGAACAATATAGTGTAGAGGCTATGTAACCCCTTGTGAGGTAAAGAGTATGTGCTGTTTATTGCCTAGATTGCCCAAGAAAATTGAGGATAATATAAGCTATACATTAGGTGAAAAGTGTAGTAAATTTCGTAGAGGGTGTATCAGACGTTCTTTAGTATAGAACTATGTATATATACATCACTGTCTTTAAAGTGTATAATAGATATTGATAGTACTAATTTTAGGCAACTAAACATTTACATTTTTAAGGTCATGAGGCTTGAATTCTTTGATAGCTACCCACCTCTTGTAGGTGGATTAGACATTTACATTTTTGGACTCCAAACCAACAAGCATTGCAAATCAAGAAAATTTGCATTAATTAAAAGTTAAACTACAAACTAGGGAAAAAATATACAGACGAAAAACATAAAATGAATGAACACTGAACTGAGCTTTTCTATATGAGACACATGTCATATTAAATATATATTGTGGTACATAAATCTCAAAAAAGAAAAACATTGATGAACTTTTTATTATCAAGAGCTATTCCAAAAAAAGGAAACAATTTTTTTTAATGGAAGGATCCGACAAACATTATAATCTAAGAAAAAGTAAGATAAAAGTTCTTTTAGAACCGGAAAACTCACGTCCGATTTTAAGGATCATAAAATTGGTCATTATTATTTTTAAATCTTGTTATTGTTAGAAGTGTGATCAACAAGGGAATTGGTATACCACTTCAAGGCACGAAAACTACGTTTTCCTATTAGTTTGATTTCATCCCTCTAGGATCAATGGGTTAGCACGAAATAACAAATGAAATACATTGGAGAGAACACTTTACTTTGATGATCTTCAAAGTAGATCTTCAAATAAGAGACTTTGTTTGAAGTTTACATCAAAACACTTAAAGAAAATACTTCAGAATTTTCTTGTAAGCAAGCAAGTTTGTTTTGTGTGAATAAAACAAGTGATTTTTTCTCTTCACACCATTTTGAAAGAAGTCATCCTTTTATTGATCAACTTATAGAGGTTATTAATGATGTGTCTATATCCTAATTGAGTGAAAAGAAACCTATGCATTCACTTAAGATCGGATGCTAACCAACCACCACAAAAGAACGGTCATAAAACGTCAAAATCAAAACCCGTAGCGAAAAGAATCAGTAGCAAATCACATGGTGAGATACAGATCGCACCTTGCGATCACTCAAGTCGCACCACCCAACTATTGTCGCACCTCGCAACTTGGGCAAAATTCCCATTCTTCTAATCTTGGCTCGCGTGTCCTTTAGTTATCCAACCCTCATACATTTTACCATAAATGTTTCAACCGTTAGTTTAGGGTGGGTAAAAGAAAATAATTTACAGTAAATAATCATATATATATATATATATATATATATATATATATATATATATATATATATATATATATATATATATATATATATAACCTAAAGCAAACAAATGTCATGGTGTCACATGTTCTTCCCCTCTCAAGCAATCGTGCCAAGTTAAATAATAAAAATGTGTGTATTAAGACTTGAAGCCACAACCTCTCTTTTGAGATATAAATACACCAACCAACTAATCTACAAGCTAAAAACCCTAGCCTCCTCCTCTCCTCTCTCTCCTAAAAATCCCTAATTATTTTCTTCTAGTTTGGGGCTGCCATCATCCTTTTGATGGTGGTAAGCCCCCAATTCTTCATTTTTCTTCTAGTTTTGTTTGTTTTTGTTATTAATAATCTTCCATTCCCTCTCTTTCTTTGAGAATTTTCTACCCAATTTTTGGGTTCTTTCTCTCCTTTTATGGGAGTTTGGAGTTTGGTTTTATTCTCTTCCCACGTGGAAGTTTAAAAATTGGTATGAGAAATTGTTCTTATTGGTTGAAGTTCAAGACCATCAACATCGAAGTATTGGAAATTCGGATGCGGTCAACATGGTTAAATCAAGAAATTTCTTCCCCAAACTGTGTTAGAATGATAGACTTCCCCATCAATAGCTGCGTGATCCAGCAAATACAAGAGGGTTGCGCTGTATTGCTCGATCTGGTTCATTGTAGTTTATTCGAAGACGAATTTGATTTGATCTTGTTTGATTATGTCTTATTTTTTCCTTAATACTTATTGTAGATGCCGTTTGGCCATCAATTAATGAAATTTCTCTTTCAAAAAAAAAAAAACTAATCTACAAGCTCATATTGATAGTTTTTATTGTAAGTAGAAGTAATTATGATTATTAAGTTGACATACAAATTGTACTCCTACATTAATTGACCTATCAAGTAACTGAAAAATATATTAATATATCCTCGTGTTACAAGTTATATTACCTATTAAGTTTCCGATCCGTTTACCATAATAATGATAATAAAATATCAAATCAACTTTGTTGCATTACAAAATTTTCTAATAAGCCCACCAAACCTTAAATTATTCTTAGCCTTTTACAAAATAAAAAACACAGTATTACCTATATGAAGGAGAAATTAGAGAAAAATATATTGTAAATTTCAATCAGTAATAGGTAGGAATGGAAATGGAACGTGTCTTTATGACTTGAAAAATGATATTACAAACTTTGTCGTGTCAAATCAACTATTTAAAGAATCGATTCATTGTATGATAATATGAGTATATGTTGCGCATAACTATTTGTCTTACATATATACACTTATAAACTTATATATGAGTGATTTATATAATACAAAAAGTTATCCTTTAGAGCTAAGTAACATTTTGTCCTAAATAGGTCACTTTTACTTATATACAAGTGACTCATTTAAGGTAAACACTAATTCTTTGTTTAAAAATGACTCATTTTGACTTATAATAAGAGTGACCCATTTGCGAAAAGTGAATGATATAACAATTAATTTATTATGAACCCGATACTTAATACTAATTGAAAGTTATGAATTATTCGATCGAGGTCGTCACATGTAAACTAAATGTATATGCTGATATAAGGGCATGTAATTAATTAACTTCATTAAAATTAATAAACGATTTACACACAATGATTTGTGGCTTCGCCCGGTACAACTAGTTTATTTCTATAAGCCAATTCTTGAGAAGTTTGATGTCCACCTAAAACATCTTTTATATTTTTTTATGTTAAAATTTAATGTTAATATACTATATATGATTATTATATATATTTTATAACTTAAAGCAATTGAATCTAGTTAGATTATTACTAAAACTCATTCAAATCTTTATGATCCTCCATAATTATTTGATAGTTGATACCACTACCATGCCATGTTGTTGGGACAATAATTACCATACAATATATGTGTATGTTATTCTTTTTACAAAATTCAGAACCGCGATACAAGTTTTGGGCACGGAGAGTGTCCCAACCCATTAAATTAATGTATATGATTGAGGAATAAGAATTAATTAGAATTTCAATTGGTTGACCTTTTTAACCATGAAATCATCTATATTGAGTCACAATAATCATAGTATTAAAAGAAATGCACCGAAAATAATAATAATTATTAAAAAAAGTCAACAATTTAGTAAACTAATTCTCTTAGTCAACATGCTTAGTTGACAAAATCGTGCCTCGATGTTGCTTACTGAAGTCTGAAATCATAACACCAACAGAGCAAGGAATCAATATTTGAAACAAAATTGTTTAATGAGAGTACGTTGACAATTTGACACAAAGTGTCCAATCAAATAATAATAATTAATTAAAGTTAAGTCAACTCCAAAAATTAAAGTCCCATTTTATGGGAGAGAATAGAGATAGTAGGAGTACGTGTTAGTCTGTAATAGTGGACTTAATCTTGGTGCTTGGTAGGGTAGTCACTAAGGTAGCTAAATAATTAACTAAAGAATCTTTTGGTTTTGATAGTGTATTAGTGTCATGCTACTTCTGACCCAATTGGCCTATAAAGGGTCACTTGGGATTTTGATTCAATTAATGATAAGATTCAATAAATCTTTATAAATCAATTACATGAGATCGTATTTTATCACATTATATGAAGTAATTTGTTTTGAAAATAAGTACATGTAGGTATATATCAAGGTTTGAGCTAGGTCACCTAATGTTCAACTTAACTAGCTGTGAGACTACCTGTTTAGATAATAACCCGTCTAATTGGTCCTTCCTCCTCGCACGTTTGAAAAGTCCAAAATTATTTTTTGGTTTGTTTGTTTGCTTGTTATTCTATTTTCTTAAAAGTGAGAAAAGTAATAAAGTTAAGCATTTCTATATATAATCAGTTAAAGATGAATTAGAAATGGTAAAAAGACGAGTAAATATACATCATCTGTCAGATGAACAATGCATAGTGGCAATATATAAGTTAGTCTATGACTACTATAGGATATGATCAATATCGATCTACATTGCATGACCTATTTTTTGTTAATTTAATAATATCCTGCATGTACATATATGTATTTTTATATAAAAAAATAATAATAATTTCTTTCATCCTAAAAGCATGCTATTGAAGTTATGACACTATTAGTCATTACATTGACATTTCAATATGGTACAATATAATATTACATAGTTAATACTTTAACATATACATAAATGTAATCCTCTATTTTGATTGGATAAACAAATGTGATTAGCTCGAGTAAGCTCGACAAACAAAAGGGAGAAATTATAATCTACGAGTATTATTTATGTTTAATTAAAGTCTAATATTGAAAAGTTTGACCTCTACTATAAATTATTAGTATAATATTTTTTGTGAATTTGTCGGTTTGGATATGTTTAAGGCCAACGCATGGAAGTTGAAAGTTTTGTAACCTTACGAAGCCAAGATAGCTAATTAGCGTTGTTGATAGTTTTATCGGCTAAGCTATGTTTTGACTTTTTAGAAGGCAAAGTTTTGGGCGGTTCTCAAGTCAAAGGAGATATATGAAGAATATACTTCTATTATATACTGTTATTAAATCCTGCCTCTAACCATATCCTACTAATCTGTACTGTCGCACTTATTATCGTTGATTGCTGGCAAATGCCAAAATCTGAATCCAAATCATGAATCAAAGATCATTTGCTTTCTAGATTTAAGAAACTACTCTCACCCTTCCTAATACTGCCTGTCTACTTGAGTAATTGAGTTTGTGCATGATGTGTTGTTGCATGCTCAAATATTGGTGAAGTTGGGATTATTTTTTAGTGGCACGCTACTTCCTAACCGGCTTTTATCAGCTTTGTTTATTTAGGTTTTTTTTTTTTTTTACATCAAAATAACTTGCATTAAAGAAAAACCAAAATACAACCTACGAGCAATCTAGGAGACCACTGCATCTTTGCTAGCAACATACGCTAGGACTGCATGCGATCCCTCGACTGGACTTAGACACTGACAATTACAAACATTAAAACAAGAACAAATAACATTAACATATTTTTTTCGAACATGATAAGGAAGGTCCGATAAGGGAGGAGCATTGCTTTTCCTTTTGGAGCCGACATGAGGAAGTGCACCTTTGTTGATAGTTTTCCTAATCGACCTGCTAGACCTAGGATTGGCCTGGAGAGCACCTTGTCCAATTGGTCTTCGTCGCCTTGCAAATGAGCTTCTTGTCTTCTTTCTCGTATTCTTTACTTGTGCGTTGTCTTCCTTGAGTGAATGATCCAAATAACTGAGGTTATCTTGCCCTTGGATACCTGCACTCAAAATTGTGTTAGTTGAGGTACCAATACTTACCTCTTGGTGTTGCATTTCATGAAGAATTGTGCGTGTCCGACTGTCATCCTGCGGACTCGATAGCGGATATGAGATACCAGCCTGAAGGCCCTCATTTTCAATGAGAGCCGAATTAGAGACCTGTACGACCCGCAATTCAGAATTGCAGGGGGCCTCCTTCAAATTTGCAGTTTGTGAAGTGAAGGTGCGAACCTTCAAAATTGACAGAGAATGAGGTTGATAAAATTGGATTTCTTTCCCTTTCTTTAACTTGTCTAAGTCTGAGTGGGAAATCAGAAGGCGCGAGGATGGGTTTTTTTTGTTGACAAAGGGGATCTTTGGAATGTTTTCTGCACCACGAGGCTCCGAGTTATTCGAAGGAGCCTCTTCTACCCTCTCCGTATCCTGGTTAATCATGATGTCATCTGCAATACTATGGTCTGAAGAGAACTTGCTCTTGACCTCTTCCTGGACATCCACATTCATTGTAGTGAGTCCAGGGTCCAGCAATGGGGTACCCGTAACATCGGGTAGGCCTATACCACTAGGAACCGAGTGGTGACCTACAACAACATCACCCCTAGGAACCGGATAAAGGATAGCCTCGAGACTTGCAATCTCATGAGCAATCGCCTTATTTGTTGGCTCAACTTCTCTAGCTATCCTAAATTCAGCATAACCATCTTCCATCCTACCAATTTTTGTTAGAGCCACACCGCGCCTAAAAAGAGCTTTCACATTGCTCTTGTCAACCCCTAGCACCAAGGAACATGAACCAATAGCTTCCTTAAACAGACTAAGTTTGATTTCACATGCTGCAATGTTCAATTGCAGAGAAACAACTAACTCTCGAATTTCAAGATCAATATTATGAACATAGCACTCTTCATACATAGCAGAAATGCTAACACAAAGGCACTTCATAGCATTCCTATATGTCTCATAAGCTTTGCGAAAATCAGTCACTTTAAAAAGAGAATTACCAATCTCTTTTAAGGAGGCCACATACTGAATAGCCTCATTAGGTCCAGTAGTATTTGCAAACAAATCCTCAAGAACTTGATCCTCATCCTCCAAGAAATCTAAGTGGTGCAACATGAATAAAGCTAAACTAGGATCCTCCTCCATACTATCCAGATGAACCATGGAAACTAGAATTAAAAGCAATAAGAACTACAGCTAGAAAGACAAACCAAACCCACAAAAAAACTTAATAAACACTAAAAATGACAATATTCAATCCCATCCCAAGTCAATCACAACAGAGTACACGCTTCGCTCCTCCGAACCAAAATCCAAACAAATTTATTTGTTCTAACCTTTAGTAAGATTTGGTCAACAGAATTTCGCAACTACAAACACCTAGTGGAAGAGTAGAATTACCGACACTGGAAATCACCTTGAACGGTGAATGATGTGAGAAACTTAGTGATCCGTGGAACAAGCGAAGCCGCAATTCGACGCCGCGGAGCAACAAAGGTGCGGCGGGTGAGAACCCTAGAAAATACCGACGAACCGATAAAGGGGCGAGGAAGGTGCCGACGAACCCGACGAAAACAACTGAAAAAGAGGAAAAACCTAAGGTTTTTTAGGGCATGTAAGAGCTCGTAAAGCTCCTTTAGGCTTTCTTTTATACTTTGTGTGGTTGTTTTAGTCATAGGCTGTACTTTGTTACTTAATCAATGCACGTTTTCCCGATGTCAAAAAAAAACAATAACCTTATACTTCATCTCTTTATTTAATACTCGTCGCATTTCCTAAAAAAAAAATACTCGTGCGTCAAATTCAAATATGCACAAAGGCTAATCACATGACAAAGATAGGAAGAGATTAAAAAAAACTCTCATGTGGTAGCAGAATAGCAGATATTATATTGTAAAAATTGTCATCATTACAATAAATAGAAATTATCCTAAAATAAAAAATATTTCAAGTATTAAGAGAACGGATGAAGTATTTTTCTAAGGTTAGATGAATATCCCTTGTTACAAATGTGTGAGGAGGGTCTCCAATCAATTAGGTCAATCTTAATTTTTAGAAATAGTGTAGCACCTTTCAAAATAAATAAATAATACTCCCTTCGTTTCAAAATATGAGGCATGCACGATATTCAAGGTCGAACTTTGACCGTTAATTACTCTCAATTTATGTTGATAGAAAATTTTAAAAAATAATGATATTAAAGTATTTCTCAAGACAAATCCAACAATATAATTTTTATTTATCGTATTTGAGATATATATTTGTGGTCAATTTTTTTTCCTAAAGCGGGAATATCTTATCTTTGAAACAGTGGGAGTAGAGATGGCCAATCGTGCGGGCCAATCCAGTCCATCCAGCCCAGCTCACCTCGTGGGCCGTGTGGGCTGGGCCAGCAAAAAGCCGGTCCAGCCCACCTTGAACCGTGAAATTGGTGGGTGGGTTGTGGGCCAGATTTCTTGAGCCCAGCCCACTAAAGCCCGCTACTAAAACCGCCCAGTCCGGACCACGAACTGGCCCATCCCAGCCCATGAACAGGACCAGCCCATTCCAAGTAAATATTGAACCAAATTGTGTATATTTTAATCAAATTGTATATATTTCAATCAAATTGTATATATTTCAATCAAATTGCATAGATTATAATTCAATCAAATTTTAAAATCATGAATTTCTTCATTAATATTAATAATCGTATATATTCTAATTCATTTTAAAGATTTTATGTAGCAATAATGAATAATTTCAATGATTAAATAGTTTTGAAAAAAAATTCTCATGCCGGCCTGTCAGCCTGGTCCAACCCAATAGACCCACGAACCTCCAGAACCGCTTCTCGAACCGTGAAAACCAGTAACAGACCGATGTGGGCCAAGATTTTTCAACCCGCGGACCAGCCCGCCCAACCCATGAATTTCACGGTCCGATCCCGGGCCTTGAAATCTCAGCCCAACCCGCTAAGGCCCATGGTCCGGCCTGCCCAGCCCGCACCAGTGGCCATCACTAAGTGGGAGTAGTGTAACATATACCCTATAAAAAAAAATACTATTACCAATTTACCATTATAGAAATTGTCACACAACTTTTTAGGAACATCCTCAATATTACACATTTACACATGACTAATACAGAAATTGACGACAACTTGCTCTAAAAACCCATTTCCCAAAAAATTGAGAACACAAATGAAGATCATAAGATTGGATTTAGTACAAGACATAATCTATAGTGCTAGAAGAATTTTGCATGTTCGAGGATGCAGTTTTGTATTCAGTTGGTCATTGGGAGACCACATCATAGCTAGTTCCTAAAATCAAAGAAATCAAATGGTTTAAATCCCAAAAGACAAGGCATATCCTAAGCCTATGATTTGCTTTTAAAATCTCTTAATCACATCATAATCTTTCATTAACTCACCTCTTTCCAAGTACTACACACAAAAACATTAATTTACGTTATTTGCTTAACTGTCCTTTAGGATACGGTTATTATTACTTTATATTATAAACATACGTTATTTTTTTATTCATTGTTACATATTTTATACTTTTGACTTTTCATGAAATGTATATATAGGTTGACAGACATCTCCTAAGAAATGTGACGAGTTAATTAGTTTGTTAATCAAAAGCTTGCACAGAAATTAGCAGTAATTAGAGAGAGAAAGTAGAGAGATGAGGAGTAATCAAGCAAGATTAAACACAGGAAATGTGGTTCCTCTTCTTGGGTTAGGCACGTATTCTTCTTCAAATGATAGTGAGATTACTGAAAAGGCCATTCATATGGCTATTAAGGTAACATTATTTATCTTTTCTGGAAAAAAAAAACTGAACTGAAGTTTATTTCATCATTTTTAGCTCAAGATCATTGATTTTTCTTGTTACTCTACTAAAAACTAGGCTTGGGAGCTTTTTGTGGGGTTCACATATTTGATGAGAGGAATGAGCCAAGGAAGATCCTTCCCATTACTAGAATTTAGGTTTTGTTTATTTTGGAGGAAGTTTTTCAGTAGAACGATTTTTCACATTTTCCGTTATTTGGTTAGACAAGGGATTTAAAAAGGGAAACTAATGTGGAAAAGAATTTTCCATGCATTTGTAAACATTTTCCTCAAAATCTCTCATTCGCAACATTCAATTTTTCCCTTCTTAACTTAATAGTTTTCCATTAAACCAAACAAAGGAAAACGAACATTCATTTTCATAGGAAACTATTTTATGTGGAAAAGATATTTTCCATCAAACCAAACAGACTTTGCTTAGATCAACTGGTAAGGAAGTTGTTCTAGCTTAACCAGAGGTCTCGGGTTCGAGCCCTGGGTACGTAGCAGTGTGTGTTGGGAGATCTTTCCCCCCAATTGGGGCCTGACCTGACTCGAATCCAGATTAGTCAGATCCAAAAATGGATTTCGGAAATTGGATATGATTTAAAAAAAAAGGGACTTTAAAATGTCAGTGAGACATGAAATATATGCATTTACAAAAAACCGTCCAATAACTAGTGAGTCGTTGAAATTCTTTTCCTCGAATTGGGAAAAATGCAGTATTATTTTATTCTTGGCAACTAAAGTAGGGAGTGTATAGTTGTTGTTGATCAATATTCGATAAGTAATTGGTGTGCAATAAAAAAAATGCAGATGGGTTATAGACATTTTGACACAGCAAAAATATACGGATCTGAGCCAGCTCTTGGAAAGGCTTTAATGGAAGCAATGAATGATGGTGTTGTTGATAGAGAAGACATTTTTGTTACATCTAAGCTTTGGTCAAGTGATCACCATGATCCTGTTTCAGCCCTCAATCAATCTCTACAGTAAGTTCAACTAATAATTTCCGTTACATTCTTTGTTTTAAGTACTGTTTTTCAAGTTAAATTTTGGTATTTCTCTTCAACTAGGTGCTAAAAGAAGTGAGGTAAAACAATGTACAATAAAATCCTATATAAAGAGGGCCAACGGCCTACCGTTGGAAATCATGCATGGTTATATTAAGCGATCTTCTTAGGGGTCATTTGGTTCATTATTTTTTGGGTTTCAAGAAACGGAATCAATTACCGATTCTCTTTCTTCTTGTTTGGTTCAACCCCGCATAAATCTTTTACCATTACTTGATGGTAATGGATTCCCCCAATTTGTTACCTTCCCCTCCACCTCAAGTAACAAAATCCATTACTTGAAGGTAATGGTTACTCTTCATTTTCATTACTTGGCTTGAACCAAACACTCAATAACGGTAACCATTTCTGTTACCATTTCCCTTCTCTACTTGTATCCATTCCCTTTCCATTTCATATATTGAACCAAACGACCCCTTAATGCTTATCATTTATCACTCGTTGTTGTAATATAAGAGATCTCGAGTTTAAGGCTTATTTGAAAGTGTGGGTAGAGGAATTGTTTTTCAAAGGATTCATATCGCAATATTATCTCACTTATCTGTAACAATGTAAATCCTTTGTTTAAAGATATTTGCTAACACTTTAACTTTTATTTTATATATAAATACTTTTTTATTATAAATATTTTAAAGTTCGAGTTTTATTACGTGAAATAAATATTTTAAACCAGTCTAGACATTTGCTTTTAATATATCATTTTATTATAATTTTATACTAATAGATAGCTTAGTATATATTTAACTATAAAAAGTTGTATTCTCATAATGTATACCTACTCTTGTCATTCATTTCATCTAGGATAATTAGGTGAAATGAACTTTCTTTGGTTATGTGCCAAGATTTGATGCATATAAATAAATAATATTAAAACAAGATCAAAATGAAAAACAAGAATATGAAAAGGGGATCATATGATTGTACTAAGAAAATGTGTTTGGGAAATGTGAACAGAAACCTAGGAATGGAGTACGTGGACTTGTACTTGGTGCACTGGCCCGTAAGGTTCAAATCATGGGCCGAATATCCAATACCCAATGAAGAGGACTTTGAAGATCTGGACTTGGAATCCACGTGGGCCGGTATGGAGAAATGCCTTGAGTTGGGCCTCTGTAAAGCTATCGGTGTTAGCAATTTTTCCACCAAGAAATTACAACACCTATTAGATTTTGCATCTGTTTGTCCTGCAGTTAATCAGGTATCCTTTTTATTTTTCCTTATTGTAATTCCTTTATCTATTCTCGGAAGTGTAAATATTGAGAGTTTGTCTTGTAAGCGACAGCCTACTTTTAAATTAAAATTAGGCAATGATAAATCTAATATTAAAAAGAGAATTAGCCTAATAGTGACTAAGTTAATTTCTTTCAGTGACATGTGAAACAAAAATCTATAATACATCTAAAAACAATTGCAATATGCTTCACATTAATATAACAATTATTGATTTGTCACGTTATATAGGAGGAAGAGAGTACTAGAATGGTGAATAAACACCATAAAAATAGTTATTCTTGTGTAAATTATCAAAATAAAGTACTCGGATTAGTTCGAGCTCGAGCTGTAGATATTATGTTACACTTACTTTGGGACAAATTAAAGAGAAGAAAATCGGAAAGGAAACCGAATTATTATGAACAAAAAAGTAGGAAATAATACTTTTAATATACATAAATACCTTGAGCATGAATTATTGGTGGTTAATATGAAATATAAAAATGAATGCAGGTTGAAATGCACCCAATGTGGAGGCAAAACAAGCTGAGAAAATTTTGTGGAGAACATAAGATTCATGTGAGTGCATATATGCCTCTTGGTGGCCCTGGAAATTTCTGGGGATCAACATCGATTGTAAAAGAGCCCATCATCCTGTCCATTGCCCAAAAACACAAAGCAACTCCTGCTCAGGTAACACAATACCTTTTTTCCCATTCTAAAATCTGCACAATTTTATGTACATATTACGAAAACATTAATGGTCATAGTCATGAAGTCATGCATTAGCAAGCGTAAAAAAATCACTCTTATTAACGTTATAACGTTATATGACATGACTCATCTGATTTTGAAGGTTGCACTGAGATGGGGAATGCAGAAGGGAGCTAGCGTAATTGTAAAGAGCTTCAACGAAGATCGGATCAGCGAAAACATCAGTGCCCTCAATGTCAAGTTAGACGACAACGATATGATCAACATTGAGAAGTTAATGGAGAGAAAAATACTAAGAGGAGATCATCTAATTAACAAAACTACTAGCCCTTACGAGACAATTGAACAACTATGGGATTATGAGATATAGCCTCTAACATGATTGTACTCTTTAGGAAAGAAGTAAAAGCCATCAATATCTGCTTCAACAGTCACATCTGTAAATTATAAGCAAGAAAGATGATAGGCAGGACATCATAAAATCTGTACCAGAAAAAAAAAAGTGTGAATATTCAGCATAGAATTAACATCTCCTCATTATGACAATTGATACAACTGTTTTGAACACAATTATACATTCTACAGAATGAACTGAAGTCTAATGAGAATACTCGAGGAAGTTCTGGAGACAATTACACAACATTTGAAGCATTTCGATTGTTTTGATACATTCTGAGACCCTTATTTCCTTTTGGATCTTTTTATATAAATAAAAGACAAGTATACGACAAGAAAGTGTACAGCAACCACCATTTTTTGATGTTCAAATCGTCCTTGCTGCTAATATTAACCCTTCATAGTTTATTCTCTTCTACAATTTGTTTCCCTGATCAAAATAGCATTATATCAGAAAATTATGTTAGCAAAAAAGTATACTTCACCAGAAAATTTGTAGGAGAGTATGAGGGCAGTAATAACTGCTGAAACCCCTAAAATTTGTCACAACCTGAGGCCAGCATGAATTGTTACCATCGACAGGGTCTTATTTTTCCATAAAACTTGTCAAATTGCAGAAAAACAGAAGTTCAGTGAAAATCTTTAGTAGTCTTCTTTTCTTTGCCATTGTTTGACCATGACTAGCATTCATTGTAATAAACCTACTTCAAATTCAAGTTAATAGCAGAAGTGGTCATTAATTTCCAAAAGAACTAGAAATAATTTGAATAATTCAAAATTTGAAGAAGTTAAAATCTTCAAAGCAATAAGAGCGCGGAAACAAAATGCAAAGTAGGATGCAAAAAATCATACAAGGTATCACCATTGCCACGTGCAGTCATATTAGTTCTTGGCTTGTTGCTTGGGCGTAGATACAGAAGATATACCTTGTTCAATGCACTAGAAAAAAAAAAAGCAATACTTTTTAGAAAAATGGATAAATGCATGTAGGACGACATTAAGTAAAAAAATATCCGACACAAACATATCAATGCCTTTGGTAAAAGGTAGTGGTAACTGAAGAAGCTTTCTCTCCTTGACTCTTGCCGTTCAATCTTTTTAAACCAGCTTGTTAGATGCTCATACCTGAAGAAGATAGCTGTGTAGCCAATCCAACGTTTGGGGGAACGTTGTTGCAGATATATTCACAACAGTTAGACCCTGTAACGTAAAGAGAAGAGCAAATAGGAATTCAACACATGGACATGATATAAGCTCCAGGAAAATCAATATTTATCATCTCAATGTTTTATACATTTAAGCAGTGGGCAAACTTTTAGTAAAATCCCCAGTCACACTACCCTAAAAGAAGCAACTGCATCAAGCGATTAATCTCTGGCTGCTAGTGTTACCCCTTCATGCATGTGCTGTCATCCCCTTGCATTGGTCGCAAGTCCTATTACGAATATACAAACAGGGACAAACTGAAGAAAAATACGAGAGAAGATTGGGCATGAATTCACCTCTATTACGAGAGGCAAATAATACGAGAGAAGATTGGGCATGATAAAATCTTACAGCTTACCGGGGGAAGTGCAGGTTGTAATCAGAGAGCTTTATTGCAATAATACTAAGTAATTTTGCACAAAACATATTTCAATGTGACCTCAGATAAAAATACAAAAACACACATGCAATCTTACTCATTATGTCCTCGAGATTGGCATGATCCTGGCCTTTTCTAAGTCTCAAGTGAGGGTTCGATTTAATCTAGAGCAGCATATGCAAGTAGCAATAGAAAAATCAACAAAGTGAAATTGATCATTAGTCAAGCTGAAAAATACAATTAGATCACGCAGAGACAACACACCCATGAATAATATAACAACTACTTTTTAATTACAACTATATAATGATTGGTTTTAAGTTTTTCTTTATGGAAGTGTGGGGCTCATAGTGCTATGGATCACCCTAGGCCACCTGTACTGTTGACTTACAAGAGAAAGGACAAGGGAATTAAGGAAAACGCTGAGCAAGGGAATACTGATAATAGTACTGAAAATATCTAAGCTTCTTCTAGAAGGGGAAAGCATGTCATTTACTAGTAATTCTGAGGTAGTGGCGTGTGATGATGTAACAAAAGGGGTAGCATAGTGAGAGAAAAGGCAGTAAGAAAAGTAGAAAGAGAAAGGAACCCTTGGGAGAGCTCTCAACCTCTCGAATGTTGAGAATTGTATGAAATTGTTACTTGATCAATCTTAATACTATCTTATCCCCCTTACGCTCCTCAATTGCAGTTTTCTGGTCTTAGTCGTTCTGAATTCATAGCACAAGGTTCTGTAAAATCCATTTGAGTTCTGCAAGATAATTCCAAGGGTAATAGGAAAATTGGACTTCAGGCTTCTTCAAGTTTAGCCCTCTACTAGATTTTCTATGCTTTGCAGGCAAGATAGAACAAGAATGCTACCATATGTGTGGGAAGTGCTTTACCTTATGTACTAGGACTCGAAATGGTAGGTTTAATTATAAAGTATTACAATCATATTGTGAACAGAACCATGTATCTTTGATCTCATTTTCCCCATAAGTGAACTGTATAAAAAGTTTCTCATGGCAAAATAATTAGCAGAAAACAGAATTCATATGAAGCTAAACTGAGCGCCTCTCGTTCACAGAACATCATAATCAATAACTATTCGCCTAGGAATTACGGACAAGTGACAACCAACTGAGTTATAACTATTTTCTGAAAACATATAGTAGGTGGCACTTCAAAAAATAACATTATCTCCAAAAAAAAGTAAGAAGTAAAGCTGCTACCAACATACTTATGAACCTAGCAGGGGTAGAGACATCAAGTACGAATGCTCAGTCCCTATCTAGATGACTGGTGATCAATGATTCGGATTACTCAAGCCAATCCAGGATTCATAATGGAACAAAATGATTTTGAAAAACTATCTTCTCATTTTAATCTTACTTACAAAAACAATATTAGTCATAAGACCATACACGGGGTTATGCAAAGGTCTATTTTATCCACTTATCATAGCCAAGTCTCCACCGGGAACCATTTTTAATGATGAGGCAACCTTCACAGACTTAAAAGTCTCAAGAATGTCCTAGAAAGACTAAGTTGGAGCCTTGTACATAATAGTGTATGAGGTGATGAGTAAATTTTCGCGATAAAATAGTAGAAAATAAGACAAACACCTGTGACTCAAATGAGCAAAGGTAGTCTTGAATGATTTTCAAATTCTTCATTAGCTTATGCTTATCCTGCAGAAAAGCAAAATCACAATTTCAGATAAAAGGACAGATTTAACTATAGAATCATTCAATATTCTCACTTCCATGAAGAAGTGGGCATCAACATTGGTGAGCCAGATATCAAGGAAAAATTACAATTGCACAGAAATCATAAATATAAATAATGAATAAATCATTTGCTCAAATCACAATCTGAAGTCTGAACAGACAGAGGAAATGTTCTAGTCACTTCTTGCATGGATGTGACCAGAAGAAATTTTTTTAACAGTGATATGAGCCAGAAAGACATTGGGAAAGGAAAAAATTGACAACCTAGTTATTTGGCAGTTGCAACTTGCAAACAGCAGAACCAAAACAGCTATTTTACCTTCACAATGCTGTTATCAGTAAATGTACGAGTTGGTATCCATTCTTCAAGTAAAGCCTGCACAAGTCAAGAAGGATTCAGTTAAAGTTAACATGACATGACAGGAAAGAACATATAAATATATAGATATAAAAAGCAAGTAAATACCAAAGACATCTGCAATATAGACTGACCAAAATGATTTAGCCAGAATGTTGCTAGGATCCAGTGATCCACCATGACCTTATCACCCGTTTCACCCCCCCCCCCCCCCCGCGCCACAACAACCCACAAACGGGGGGGTGGTTGTTCATGGCTATGAGGATTGAGGCTGACATTAAACAAGAGTGAAAGACCAAAATATCCTTGTTTTGAGTACCGAAAAATACTACCAATAATCCAAAACTCAAGTTCTCTTTCAAGTCCAGTGGCATTTATGGAAGCAATCGACCCGCACTTACATCAAGTCCCTAAAGGACAACTCCCATCTATCACATGAATTTATACATCTCTTTTTGTCATGACTAGCAGAATTATAGTAACTATCCCCTTAGAAAAAAGAATTGTAGTAGCAATAAGCAAAATAGGAAAAGAAGGGAAAAAAAACGGAAAGATTAATAGTGCCTCATGAACTTATGAGAATCCCATATATACCTCATGATCAAATTCAGCCATTTTAAGGACTATAGGTACAATGATTGGTTCAGCTCCAGACCTCTCTTTCTTTGGTTGAGGATTTTCATCTACCTTCGTTTCTTCAAGAGTCCCAACTGCAAAAAACTAAAGCAGTTAGAAAAGCTTGCCTTGTGCTAGCTATTGGGTGCCATTTTGGAATGGATTCTTAGACGGAGAGGGCCTTAAAAGGTAGCAAAATAATATAAAATCAATAATCTACACAGAGAAGCATGCAACAGTTTTGTTTAGGGGTGTTCAACGGGTCGGGCCCCCATTTTCAGCCTTGATCCAGCCCGTTTGTAAGAGGGCTTTGGAGGGTCGGGTTCAAAAAGGGTCAGGCTATAAACAGGTTGTATGGGAAACATGGTGGGGTGGGCTGAAAATGGGCTTAAATAAGGTTGAAGAAAGGGCTCTCTCATATTTCCTCTATCATCTGACTCTCTCTCTCCTTCCAAAAAAAATGTAGAGTTGGCTGCCATCAAGATACAGACTGCTTCTTCATCTTTGCTACTTGCTTCTTCATCTTCAATCTGAATTTTTTTTTATTTTCCCTCTCTTCGTTGCTTGCTTCTTCATCTTCAATCTGATTTTTTTTATTTTCTCTCTCTTCGTTGCTTGCTTCTTCATCTTCAATCTGATTTTTTTATTTTCTCTCTCTTCGTTGCTTGCTTCTTCATCTTCAATCTGATTTTTTTTTTATTTTCTCTCTCCTCGCTGCTTGCATCTTCCTCTTCCATTTCTTTTTTCTTTTGTAAATTTGGGATATTTTTAATGATACAAAATCAATTTTTTCAAAAGGTCTGGGAGTTTTAATCGTAGGTGTTAATTAAATTTATTTATTCATTGTTTTGGTTGAGGTGAATTTGTGCCTTTTAATTAGCACCTCTAATTTGACATACTTTGTAATTTTACAGTAAATGAAAAGTTTCAGAAGTTTATTAACACCTTTGCAATATTCTTGAAATGGGATCGGGTTGTGCCGGGTCTCACGAGCTTCGGCCCGGCCAGGCCCGTTGCTGTTTAAACTATAGCCTAGCCCGGCCCGGCCTGAACCTGGCCCGTTGAACAGTCCTAGTTTTGTTCCCGAACCTCAATAAAACAAAATAAAGAGAGATACTGAAATTTTTGGGCCAAACCTTTATCAGCAGAGACTCCATCTTCTATATTGACAGAGGCAAGATTGCGTAGGACATCATGTGTCTGGTCGCAAGATACATGTTCTTCAGAGCTTGTATTCTCAGTACAAAGGCTTCTACTTCCAGGATCAAGTTTTACATCATCAGCAGGTTGATTTTGCATTTGGCAGGTAGAATCATCTGCTAATGAATCAGATGCAACCTCTGCCTTTTCAACTTTCGGTTGCGTTTTCATGGACAATTTATTTTCATCATCCATTAAGTAAATGCTAGGATCTAAATGTATTCCCTGCCAAAAGCATAAAAAAATTCTAAGATGCATGAGTCACAAAGCATAATTAGCATCATACATGACATTGCTAATCATGGCATTTGGGTTATGACAATTATTCTCCTCCATCTGAGTATCACTTCAATTTTCTTTCCAATTTTTTTGGTTGGACATGCAAGTGAATGAGTGATATATTTTGGGAAAGATGCATTATATACCCATGTAATGATCACAGGAAGTAGCACTGAATTACAATGAGTAGCACAAAGTAAGCAATAATATGGTGATAATCATTTCAAAATCAGCGACCATGTGCATGATTGTTTTTTCTTTTTGTTTTATTTTTCCATGAAAGACACGCATTATCAGCAGAGCCAGACTGGACTTATAGGATGCAATTTTTCCCAATCTATACTCAAATGGTGAAGACCCAAAATAAAGAGTACAGCCATTTAGAATGTCCAACTATACAACAACAGCAGCAGCAACTATTCTTCAGAGCAACTAAATCAAGTATTTTAACTAGATTATGACTTACGAGTCCGGCCTTTTCTTTTGTCATATTTTTAATGAATTTGTACATTCTTCTTTGTCTACTGCAATTACAGTTCTTTACCACACTCACATTTTATCTTTTGACCAGTAACTTTCTACTCTAAGAAGAGGATTTCACTATGCACAAAAAGATAAATCAGGGGAAAATGTTGTTATTCTGATTAAGCAAGGGAGCCAATAGGCATCCAACCTTTACAATGACATAGTTTATAACAAGTTTTTAAACATAAACACTACATTGATGTTATATCATAACACTATACTCCTATTCCTACTATAATTCAAAAATCAAACTCTTTTCTCTTAGCCAAAATTCTATTTTCTCTGATAAACTATATTTCTTGATATTTACTTTTGAAATTTATGACATGGCACACCTAGGTGAAGCCGGGCGCGAATGTTGTATGCTCTTGGAAACATTCCCCTTTATTACTTTTTTTATTATTATTATTATTTATTAGAAGACGACAAGACACCATTTATAATACTAGTCCTATATGCACGCGATGCGTGCGAAAACAAACAAAAGGTCAATTGCATTATAATATATACCAAAAATGTTCATAAAGTTCATTGTATATTTTTTTTAGTTTTTTGAAAATCAATAAATCAATGATGATGTAAATATTTTGTTCATTGAGGATATAATGATAAAAGATAGTGAATTTGTATTCTATTACTTAAAGTTATAAAAGGATTTGCCATTTTTGATATCCCTATTCTCTTCCCTTATATAATAGAGATACGTTTTTATTGGTTGTGATATTCCTTTTTCCTTTTGTTATTTTTGGTTTTGGCAATTACTTGAGATAAGTGGAGAAGTTACTGATTTGAAAAAAAATCTTTGTTTCTCTTCTGATTTTTTTTTTTTTGTTTTTCCCCCTTTTTTTTCCTTTTTGTTATTCTATTGGATGTAATTTGCTTCATTAGTTAGGGGTAAAATAGGGTTTTTTAGTTTTTTGGTGTCCTACCCCTCTTGACATATACAATAGAGATACAACAATCATTAGTTCAAAGCTACATAGAGTGAGTTCCAGAAGATGCTTCAGCTTTACATAATGATCACTTATAACTTATAAGAGCACAAAACCATGTTACTACCAAACACAAACGAGTATCAGTTATCACTTTAGTACAAAGGCCTAGCAGTAACGCAGTATTTAAAAAGTGACTGAAGAGTACCTCAATAATAATCGGTTTTCCATCTTTCATTGCTTTCTTGAGATCGCCGGCCAAACCTAGATAAGAAGTGATTATACTCAATTATAATGCCAAGTAAAGAAGATAACTTGATACCCGTCAAAATAATAATAATAATAATAATAATAATAATAATAATAATAATAATAATAATAATAATAATAATAATAATAATAATAATATTATTATTATTATTATTATTATTATTACATTCATGATGGAGCCTCAGAGATTGTAACAGTAACATTGCTTTCATCCTCCCTACCCAAGATGGATGATTTTAGCCTCACCACACCCACTTTATGGTAACATTCTACACCCTCCCCATGAGTGGGTCACCCTCACTAATACTTCCTCTGTTTCAAAATACTAGACACAATTCTCTCGACATGCTTGCCAATGCATATTTTTGACCATTAATAACTCTAATTCCCCATAATTAAAAACTATAAAAAGTTGATATTATGAAAGTATATGTCGAGACGAGTCTAACAAGTTCTCACACGACTATATTTTGTCTAACATAGAATCCACAAAACACAGTCAACGTAGAGTGTGTGATAGTGTAAAAGTCAAACCGTGTCAAGTATTTTGAAACGAAGGAAGTATGATATATAAAAACTCTATTGATGAAAATGCTTGGATTAGAAAGAGAAAGCAGCTTATAATTTTAAATAGGGAGAAAACATGTGGGTGTTTGGCCAAGCTTTTCACAGCTAACTCTATTCCAATAGAAAATATAGTCAAACATCCAACTTCTTCCAAAGCTGGAAATAACAGAGAATCGGATAACATCAGATTGGAGTTACTGCTTTTGGTTCTCAGGCACGTCATAAATTTAGGTTTCAGCACTTGATGCAAGGGCCCTAACAGGCTACCAATTCCTCCAAATCAAAACTTCTTTCTACTTCTCTTAGGGATATAATCTTTCCGGGGAGAGATTGCAGGAACTCCACAAAACCATATCAAGCCTCCACCCCTTAGCAGTGTTTGAATGGGACAAAAATTCTTCCAAATGCTTTCACAATATTTAACCAGTCAAAGAGTATCACATTTACCCCAAAAACAAAAGTAAATAAACAAAGTGGCTAGAACTTTATATATTTTTTATTTTTTTTTGATTGGGAAATTAAGTCAGCCCAAGGGCTAACCCCTACCAAGGCTACTAGCCTTGTAGGAACTACCAGCACATTGGCTGGTAAAGCATGCAAAGCATGCTAAGGAAATACCCCAACATAATGTTGGGGGTAAGGATCGAACCCCTGACCTCAAGGATCAGAGGGGAGTGCTCTACCACATGAGCTAGCTCCTCATCCTTGCTAGAACTTTATATATAAATATACACAGGAACAAGTTAAGGTAGAATAGTTATCACCTTTACGAACAATCCTGCATTCTCTACAGAATTCCGTGATGAACTCCTCAGAAGAATCAAATTCCCTCGCCCACACAGGAGTAGATGTCAACGGAGCACTGCATTTCTTTTAAAATAGCATAAGCATTTGGAGCAAAAATTAACATCTGTGAAATTTTCTACAGCTTTATATGTGTACGTGTAAGAAAAGTCGATAGCTTAAAAATCTTCACTATAACAGGAAACTATACACTTCGAGCATCAGATATGCCACATAAGCAACCTATCCAGAAGTAGTAGAGAAAATATTTAACAACCAACTAGACACTAGACAGAACTTTTTCCCATTGATGATTCATCGTGACAATCAATTATGCTTAACTAACAAAACTCTATCTGCAGGACTTCAAGGTAGCACGGAAGGACAAGGTTCGGAAACAAGGATGTTACTGAAACGGGGAAGTGGGAATTCTATAAAAATAAGGAAACAGAAACATGTTCTAGAAATGATGAGATGTATTTCCTCAATTACTTTTTACTTGCGACATTTCCCATTTCACAAAGTTGCATATCATTGCAACATTAACATTTTTGGCAATATTTTCTCTCGCAGCACATGGGTTCCCTTTTGTATCTCTCTCCATCTCTCTCTTCTCCTACATTCTTATTCCATGCTATAACATTGCAATTTGCAAGTAAAGAAATGGAAGAACTATTTAATTATAATATAATATGATATATATAATTAATTATATATTCATCAACATCTTTGTGAAAAATAATAATTCCTAGTGGTCAGATTTAAGAAATCAAACATTATTTTATGAATTAATTATTAAAGTCCAACCAATCAACCATCCTACGTGTAGCCTATCCCACAAACAGAACAGAAGAGAATAATAGAAGCCCCGTCCACCTTGTATTAAAAAAGGAAAGCCAGCCCAAGTTTGCTCCTCATATTTCCCCCAAACTTTTTTTCTAGTTGACCTACCCAGCCCCAGCCCTATGTTTTGTGTTAACTGTTGCCTTTGTTCTGAGGCAACCCTGAGTGCAAGGAAAAAGGCAGGCTGTCTTGAGACGTGTATCGAGATTTAAACGGCTTTTGTGCAGATCTGAACTTATCTTCTTTTCTCTTTCTGGCAAATTTAGGCCTAATGAGCATGTAAACACCGAGGGCTGCGAAAAGCCTCACAAAAGTCAGCCAAAAGCTTCCAGATGCCAAAGACGTTTTCATGTGAGGAAAGGCATTTTGGAAACGGTTAATCAATCATCAGCGCTTCTTGGCATTCAGAACGTTAGTACGTTACTCATTTACGACACTTTGAATCGCTACTCTTTATCGGATTCTGTGCTTTTTGAGTCAGAATCATCCATTGATGAACATTAGAAAAATATTATACTCTCAAGTAAAAGGCATCAAAACAGCAACACTATTTAAAGACTTAGATTAGGAACTTGCAAGCTTTGTGGCATTTGCAACATCAAGATTCAAGAGTGAGTCCAATACACCCTGATTAATTATAACCAGCTTGACGGGCAGAATTTAGTTTCAGCATAGTCTCATTCACTTATCTTCATGCTTCTTTTTTTACCTCAAAACGTGATTCAAAAATCAGAATCAACCTTCAACAAACTGCCAAATTGCTTACATCCTCGAACATCTTCTGTATTGCGTAAGAAAACACCTCAAAATATGTAATATTTTACTCAAATTCTTATATATATCCAATACAAATTTCTCCAACTCTTTGCGGACCGTACTCTTCAAATGTAGTATCATAACATTGCGTCAAATCTACCAGTTTAGCCTTAAATCTTTACCTCTAACTCATGTTCCCAGGCCTGAAGTGTTCCTAGTCCACCAAAGGAAGACAGGTTGTTCAGAGAACCCCTTGGTTAAAGGAAAAAGGGATCCTGATTCCATCAAGCTGAGTCAAGTCTGAGAAAATAGACCCTACATTGAGTCTCTAAATTCCCTATCCTCTCCAAGCCTTAAACCATTGAAGGCATATGCACAAAATATCCCTAGTTCCTCTAGATTCCATGCAAGAAAGTGCTAAGACCTCTCATTGTCCCCCTATCCTGTACACCTACGCAAGGAAAAAGAAGAAAAAGATTCCCGCTTCAAGGAAGGGCACCTCTAGAAAGTCTGGAATTGTAATTGGGGATTACAGTGATCTCTAATACAATACTACCCTAGGTTAATACTTTCTGTGCTTGATTATACTTGAAATTATTGACAAGGCATCTGATTCTTAGCAGAAAGCTTCATCTGCATCCGAAGAATTCCAAAGGTAAGCACCGCTTTTTAGGCCGTACTTCATATACCAAAAATAGGTTGATGTATAGAGACTAGAAAGATTGCTATTTGTCTCCAACATTGTCTATATAAAAGCCTCTCTTTCTCCAAAAGCAGTTTGATTGTTCAGTACTAAACATTATATAGAGACTACAAGTCTACAACAATTGCCATTTGTTGATGCTTCTCCAATATTGTCTATATAAAAGCCTCTCTTTCTCCGAAACAGTTCCATTTTTCGATAGTAAACATTAAAATAGTCACTCATCAACATAAGTAGAGAGGATTATAAAGAGTGAGAAGCACTTGCATGCTCCTAACTAAAGATTGGGTGCACCACTCATAAATGCATATATCTCCTACATATATATAGCCTGTAAAATATTCAACTTTCTCATGTGTAATCAAAAGGAAATTGCAATAAAGCGAAAGAACAATGAAGCAAATGACAACATAATCACTGATACGAGTCAATTTGTATTGAGAATAAATGTGCAATATGTGCAATGTATGTAATTTTCATCTATGTTTGACAGACCAGAAACCACTTATTGTGTGTATTTATTGTTTTTCTATCTTGTGATTCATATCAATGATCATTGTCTTGCACATTTTCTTTCCACTGTATGTATCGTAAGCGGGTTTTGCCTAGACACATGGATGTGATCAGATCAGATAAGAGAACACAAGGTCCACAAAGCCTAGACAAGAGCTCAAAAGACCATAGCTGGTTCAGCAGACAATTTCAGATGACGAGCTAATACCATGCAACATCATTAATGTAAAAACAGAAGAAGACAAGTTACTTACTCTGTTGATGTGCGAAGGAGTTCGTAGACCATATCTGTCTGCATTGTTTATTTAAATAAAGACAATAAGAACAGAATCAGCACAGAAAGATCATAAAAAGTGCTGCTTTCTCCAGGTAATCTAAGAAGCATCCTAGCAAACACAAAGCAAATCATAGAAACAATTAACTGCGGTTACCTGCAAGACGTTTGGTAAATTTAGTCTTTGCGCCAGTTGTGTAGCAATGGTGGACTTTCCAGTACAAGCAGTTCCACAAACAAGAATTACCAATGGCACCCGCTGATGGTGAAACCTACAAGAAATATGCAGGGAGAAAGATTTTAAATTAATTGCACGAAAACACTTTCATGATCTTTTATTTGTCATGAATTACAACTAAATAACTTAAAACCAACACACAAGGGTGGAGAACAAGAACACCAAAGTTCCTAGATAGCTAGATATAAGACGATGAACTTGAATACACATAAAACATAGTTTTTCTCACTAACCTGGTCATCATCTTATAACGGCTTATATATTCTTCACCATAGCCCCTACGTTCCATGAGCTGCAAATAGAGTCCTATAAGAAGGTTTAATAGAATCACATTTTAAGTACAGTCAATCAGAGTGATTGAAGAAGCATTTGATGGCATATATTTTCTTATAATTGTCATGAAGACAGCGGATAAGAAAATGATTCCTATATGCTAGAAAGAGGGAGAATTCAGCCCTTCCTATCAATCAATCACTTCCTCCACCTTTTTCAAACCGGAAAATGTTTACTCCCCCATCCGAATCATTTTCTTTAAACCAGAGGATTTCGTGTCTAAAGCCCTGGACCATGATACTTATTTAACAGCATCTTGAAAAGTTAGTCTTTCCCTACAAACGAAAAATGAACAGCTAAGAGCCACAATGTTTCAGTTGCTAATAAGACAGTTGAGTAAAACTCAAGTTACAATTCAATCTCATCAGCACTCGTATTTCTCAAATGCTACCTAGTACATCAACTACTACAACATCCTTCCCATTCCTATTCATATAAAGGTGACTATGACTAAATGGAAACAGACCGCTTGCATAAAAAGCTCAAGGAAATCAACATTTCCCCATCCCAAAGTATTTGCAACCTTTCAATTTACTTTGTCCTACTTTATATCCTCTTTGGTCAACAAACGCACATAAAACAATCAACTATTTTTCCATTTCCGCTTTACCAACACATTTATGGTTAAGTCTAAATCATTATTGTGCACGCCATCAGTGAAAAGTCAACAAAAGCAAATTCTTTAAGATAAAGAAAGTATTAGGTCCTCATATTCGCATATAGGACAAATGACCTCTACCTTACACCAAACCCACGAGTAAAATATTATTAGCTAAACCTCAATCAAATTGTAAATTTGTAGCTTTGACATATTATCACAATTCAGCTGAGGTACAAGTAAGCACTAACAAACAAAAATCATACTCCCTCCGTCCCATAATTTAGTGCTCACTTCTCATTTTTCACAAGAATTAAGGAAAAGGGAAGGAGTTTTAGGATTTCACAAAAATATATATTTAAGTAAATGTTTATTGGGTATTTTTGTCTTGAAACTAGTTTTTTTTCTTCTTTTTCCTTTAAAATACAATGAAAGAGCAATAAATATTCCTTAGAATGGTGTAAAACAATAAATAGGGCCACATACTTTAAAAAAAAGTAGGGGTATTTGGGAAAGTTTTATGTAGAAATGAAGGATAATTTAGTCCAAACAAATTGATAAAGAAAGAAATAGAGCACTATATTATGGGACGGAGGGAGTATATTCTAAAAGAAGTTATTGTGGTTTGACATTTGTTCTAAGAGAATTATCTTAACCAAAGTCAGAAAAGTTAGTTATACACAGGAGATTAAAGTTGTTTGACAATTTTTGATTTATGATGCATACCTTGAATAGATTAGCCTCCAGGTCATTTTGAGAGCTGCATGACGATCATAAGTATCACTTAGCATTTCCATACAAAAAGCGGCCACAAAGTATAGAAGTAAAAAATCAGTTGATGACATACACATCAAGCAGACTGTTGTCTATAAGCAGTTTTTTCAGTTCCAAAGCAATCTTGATAGCAACATGATTAGGAATCTGAGAGAGTGAAAAAAAATGCAAAATGACAATATAAGTCACTATCAGGAACTCAAATAAATTCAAACTAAACTGCAATGCCGGTAGAACCACAATGATCTGCAAACTAATATGTAGAAAACATGCAAACACAAGCTACTCCGAACTCCGAAATACATGAGCTGAAACTCCAAATTATTACTACCTTTGTTTTTTAATAGATGCATCTTATTGACTTGGCACATTTACCAATGCTCAACTTTGACCATCAATATATTTAACTATACATTATTAAAAAAAAAACATGTTTTCAAAATATACATTAAGATTAACCCACTAATAGTTAAAGTAACGACATTTATCTTTTTATATTAGAAATTAATTACGATCAAAGTTAGTACTGAACTCTAAACAGTATATATGATGCATCTATTAACAAACAACGGAAGTACTTCGTAACGGGGCTTTTTTTCCCAATATAATATTGTAATAGACTAGCCTAGTAGGGCATGGGTATTTTAGTAATATACATTAGTTAATATGTTAACTTGAGGAGTAAGGCAAATATACTATAAATAGAGGAGATGAGGGAGAGAAAAAAAGATCATCAAGAAAATATTGGAGAAGTTTATTTTAGTGGTTAGTTTGGGAGTGTGACCAAGTCACTCGAAAATTTGGCATTTATCCTTTTATTTTCAGTAATTCTCATTTCCATCAATCAAATATCATCATCTTCTTCCTTAATATACTCTCCAAGTATTCAGTTTATTACAAATACTTCCCCCACTTTGCCTTGTGTCTCGTGACAAGCGAATAAATATATAGAGAAAGAGAGCATAAAGCAACGACATTCTCAACATTTAGAGAATGACAGAGTATTAAACATGAAAAAGGTTTATTTTGAACAAGTTGCATATTACAGTTGAAGGACCTCCACTCCACTTATCAATCACTTAAATGAATGATAAAACTCTATACATTCCAAACTTATAAACTTGGAACAAGCACTAGATAATTTAAACTTGCAATCAAAGACGAGAATGCTACTTCTATATAGAACCATGGGTGATTAATTAAGACTAGGAATATTTCTTTCTGTTATCATAGCAGTCATTGCAGTTAGTATGGTAGTGGATGGCAGTATTGTTAACTAGCCAGTAGCTTTTTTGCTCGTTATTTTGTCCTATGTGATCATGTATTTTGTCCTTTGTATTATGGTGTGCTGTCACCATTTGATTGTTTGCTTCCTAGTATATATATTATAAAGGTATGATACTAGGTCTTTGAGAGCCTAGAATTCTGAGCCTCCTTTGTGTGAACCAAGAGCAAATTTCTTCATGGTATCAGAGCACACTAGGTGCTGATCCAGAAAACACAAAAATCTTCTTCTTCTTTTATCTTCCTTAAAACTCTCTTGTTCTTTCTTTAAAGCTGGAAATAGAAGGAAACACTCTAGACGTTAGCCTTGAGCTAAGAGATCTTTTCAACATGAGTGAAAAACAACAAATCATCCCATATTCTGATCCCTACTATCTTGGAAACTCAGATAATTCTATCAACCCTATCTCAAACATCATCTTCAATGGAAATAATTACCTTCCTTGGAGCAGAAGTGTTAGAATGGCACTAGGAGCTAAAAACAAACTAGGTTTTATTGATGGAAGCATCACAAAACCACCTGTTAGCTCTGAAGATTACAGTAAATGGACGAGAAATGACTACATGCTCAGGTGCTGGCTGTTCGCTTCTGTAACACCTGAGATTGCTGATGTCTTGATCCTAAGTGATTCTGCAAAGGGATTTTGGGATGACTTGGTTGAGAGGTATGGTCAACCAAGTGCTCCTCAGTTATACTCTATAAAGAAAGAGGTTACAGGATTGATGCAAAATGAGATGAATGTCGCTGAGTATTATGGAAAGTTGAAAAGAGCTTGGGATGAGCTGAATGTTTTAGATGGTTTTCCAGAATGTAGCTGTGGAGCTCTGCAAAAATGTGAGTGCAAATATCTCAAAAGGATCCGTGAAAGGGAATCACAAAGTAGGTTGATTGATTTCCTAATGGGGTTAAACAACAGTAAGTATGATGGTTTGAGAGGTAATATCCTTGCTATGGATCCTATTCCTACCATAAACAAAGCTTTTCAACTTGTCCAGCAAGCAGAAAAGCAAAAAGAAATATCAGAGAATATTGAATCTGGGTTTGATGCAAGTGCTTTTTTTGCCAACAAAGGAATATTTGGTGGAAATCAGCAGGGTAAAGGAAACTTTCAGAACACAAAGGGAGTTTTTCCTAGAAAAGAGACTAAGGAGGAGAAGATGAGAAAGTACTTTTGTGACCATTGCAAGATGAAAGGTCACACTAAAGATGGTTGTTTTAAGCTAAATGGATATCCATATTGTGATCACTGTAACATGAAGGGTCACACTAAGGAGGGATGCTTCAAATTACATGGATATCCAGAACGTTCTAAGGGCATGGTTCTGAAAGGAAAAAGGGGCATGTCTTATGCTGCAAATGTTGAAAGTGGTGAACACAACAAGGATCAGGAGGAACCCCTGGACTTTGGGAATCAGAGAGACACCACCATGGTGAACAATCTTGTTGAGCAAGTTCTCAAGGCTTTATCTATCAAGCAAGGTGAGGGTAGCAGCAGCTCAGTAAACAACTCTCATCTAAGCAACTTTGCAGGTATTGTTTCTTCAAATAGTGCTCAATATTACTATAAGATGCTTGGTAGAGATACCTGGATTATTGAGATTCAGGTGCTTCAGAACACATGGTGATATGATAAATCTTTCTTTGAAAAAGGAGATTGGATAACAGTGTTCATGTTGGGATGCCAGATGGAACACTTAGAGAGGTGAAAGAAACAGGTTCCATTCAGTTGGGCCCTAAACTCATACTCAGGAATGTATTATACATACCTGAGTTCAAACACAATCTCTTGTCTGTAGCTAGGCTCATACAGCAGAACAAATTGAAGGTTATGTTTCTCTGATGAAAGTTGTGTTTCAGGACCCTTCTAATGATGAGGTGGTAGGAAAAGGAAGAAGATATGGAGGGATATATCAACTGAAGTTGTCTGAAGAAAATTGGGAAAAGAATGAAGGTGTCAGTAGTTTCAAGGATTGTAATAATGTAGTTTGAGCAAGAAAAGAAAAGGAAACATTGTGCTTTTCATCAGAGACTAGGACATACTTCTTTGTCAAAATTAAAACATATACCTCAATGTGATTGCAGTGGCTTAAATGATATTATTTTGTGATACATGCTGTTTGGCTAAGCATCACAGGCTTCCATTTCCTATCAGTAAATCTATTGCTGATAACATTTTTGATTTGGTTCACATTGATTTATGGGGACCCTATAGGGTCAAAGCCATTACAGAAGGAAGATACTTTCTTACTGTTCTTGATGACCATTCTAGGGTCACTTGGACTTTTTTAATCAACAACAAGGAACAGGTAAAGGTTGTTGTGAGTAATTTCATTGCCTATGTAAAGAATCATTTCAAGGCAAATATCAAAACCATTAGAACTGACAATGGAACAGAAATTGTTCAAGGAGAATGTGGGAAGATGCTGGCTGAACAAGGCATTTTTCACCAAAGAAGTGCTCCTAGAACTCCCCAGCAGAATGGGAGAGTTGAAAGGAAGCACAGGCACTTAGCTGAGACTGCTAGGGCCATGAAAATTCATGTTGGGCTCCCAAATAAATTTTGGGGAGAATGTATTCTTGCTGCTACATATATCTAAATCTGCTTCCTAGCTCTGTTATTAATGGGAAACCCCTTTTGAAAGATTGATGAAAAAACTCCTTGATTACACACTTTTAAGAACTATAGGGTGTTTGTGTTATGCCACCAATTCTCATACAGGAGGGGATAAATTTGCCCCAAGGAAGAAGATGCATCATGCTGGGTACCCAAGTGGGCAGAAAGCTTATAGGGATGTATGATTTAGAATCTCATAAGATTCTAATATGTAGGGATGTGGTCTTTAAGGAAGATAATTTTCCTTTTAAAGATTCTCCTCAACAAACACCAGCCAGTTCTTTTCTTTCTTCTTCTTTTCAGGATGCAGATACAGACATTTTGTCAATTGCTGAAGAAGGTGGGGATTATAATGAACCACCTGATAATCATGATATTCCATCAACTGCTGCAGCACCAATCATTTTCCCCTGATGATATTCTGCATGATACTCTGGAAGAACACACTGTATTCACTGAAAATGAGGTTTCTTTGAGAAGATCAGACAGAGAGAGGAAGATCCCAGTCAAATTTGATGATTATGTGACCAATCTCAGGGCATCAAGCAAAAGCAATGAAGCTGATCAGAGAGTACAAGCCTCAGGAGCCAATTTTGTCATGGCTACATTGCATAACAAGGACTACTATTCCCCAGAATATGCTATATCTCTTAACAATGTGCTGAAAATAAGGGAGCCTACCTCTTTTAAGGAAGCTTCACAGGATCAAAATGGAGGAAGGCTATGGAAGAAGAGCTTGTAGCTCTGGAAAAAAATGGAAACCTGGGAGTTAGCCACTCTTCAGAAGGCATGCAAGCATTGGACAGCAAATGGGTTTACAAGTGAAATTTAAACCCAATGGTGAAGTAGAGAGATATAAGGCCAGATTAGTGGCCAGGGGTGATAAACAGGTGAAGGGTAAGGACTATAAGGCTACATTCTCACCTGTTGCAAAGTTTGCCACACTGAGAACCATGATAGCCCTTGCTACAAAGAGGGATTGGAAACTGCACCAACTTGATATAAATAATGCCTTTCTTCATGGGCATTTAGAAGAAGAAGTGTATTTAAAGATTCCAAATGGCTACACTGGTATTCACACTCAAGGGCAAGTTTGTAGGTTGAGGAAGAGTCTTTATGGCCTAAAACAAGCATCTAGGCAGTGGAACATAGAGCTAAGAAAATTTCTCAAGCAGCTTGTTACACTCAATGTGCCAGGGATGGTTCAGTCTTCTTTAAGAAGAATGGAGGTCACATCAGCATAGCTCTAGTCTATGTTGATGATCTGTTACTCACTGGTGATGATGAGGTAGGCATCACTCACTCAAGCACAGTCTTGATAGCACTTTCACTATCAAAGACTTGGGTCAGTTAAGATATTTCCTTGGGATTGAAATAGCTAGGAATGCCCAAGGAACTGTGATCAATCAAAGGAAGTACACTCAGGATTTACTTCATGATACTGGATTTCATGATTGCACTTCCACAAAATTCCCTTTTCCAAAGGGTATCAAATTGAGTACTGATCAGGGAGAGCAACTTGAAGACCCTGAATCTTACAGAAGTCTCATTGGTAGACTACTTTATCTTAACTTGTCCAGACCTGATATCACTTTTGCTGTTCAACAGCTCAGCCAGTTCATGAGCCTTCCTAGAAAACCTCACCTCCAAGCTGCACTGCATGTTCTAAGGTACTTGAAAGGCACTGTTAACTATGGCTTGTACTACCCCAAAGAAGGTGGGGAAACATTCATGGCCTACTCAGATGCAGACTGGGGATCTTGTCCATTCAGTGGAAGGTCCTTAACTGGGTATTGCATATTCATAGGAGGATGTTTAGTCTCCTGGAAAACCAAGAAGCAAAAGGTTATCTCTAAGTCTTCTTGTGAAGCTGAACTCAGAAGCATGTCCATGACTACTGCTGAACTTGCTTGGCTCACTGGCCTATTTGAAGATTTGCATCAGCAATTTTCTCTCCCAATTACTCTATTCTGTGATAATATTTCAGCTGAACATATTGCTCATAATGATGTGTTCCATGAACGTACCAAGCACCTTAAGCTTGATTGTTACTACATTCGAGAAAACATTGAAGCAGGCCTTCTCAAAACTGCTCATGTGAAATCTTCCCTTCAGTTGGCAGATATTCTTACAAAGTCTCTCTCAGCTGTTCAACATCTTTTCTTAGCTTCCAAGTTAGGACTTGTCTGTTTAGATCAAGTCCAACTTGCGGAGGGGATATAGAACCATGGGTGATTAATTAAGACTAGGAATATTTCTTTCTGTTATCATAGCAGTCATTGCAGTTAGTATGGTAGTGGATGGCAGTATTGTTAACTAGCCAGTAGCTTTTTTGCTCGTTATTTTGTCCTATGTGATCATGTATTTTGTCCTTTGTATTATGGTGTGCTGTCACCATTTGATTGTTTGCTTCCTAGTATATATATTATAAAGGTATGATACTAGGTCTTTGAGAGCCTAGAATTCTGAGCCTCCTTTGTGTGAACCAAGAGCAAATTTCTTCATTCTACAATATTTAGATGAATTAAGGAACTACATTATGATACCATAAGTTTCAATCGCCGAAATAAAACACATTGTTGTCAAATCAAAAAGCAATTTATCTTCGTAATTCACGTCCGTTTCATCAGAGTGCTAAGTTTGATATACGATTCAATTTTAAAATCGTTGCATGTACCAGAAATCAAAACGTAAAATGGCGTACCTTGGTGACAGTTAGCATTCTGCTGAGCAAAAATCTCGATAGAACATAGTAATGATCAGCATTGTCACCTAGCCAAACTTTAACCTAATCCAAAAATTGAAAAAAAAATCCCGAAAATGTAAGAAATCGAATAAAAAATTGAGAAATTGAGATGAAGAATTAGAAGGAAAGAGAAACCTTGACGAAATCGTATTTGGAAGATGCGTTACGAGCTGCGAATCGAAAGGGGCGAAGAGTGGGATCTTCAGGTTTATCATCGACTTCATCACTGTCCTTGGGACTCGCAACAGCAACTGCAACTCCTTTGTCTTTCTTCATTTGCTCTTTCTCTCTCCTCTGGTTTCGCCGCTCTGCCTCTGCATTTACACTGTTTGAATTTTGTTTGCCTTTACGGTTGGTTTCAACCAAAAAGAAATCACCATACACTTTTCAAATTTAGAATTTGACCGGTTCAACTTTCAGGGCACAATTTTAAGGAAGCTATGGTACCAAAAGGTCAAAAACTTTACGATTGGTAGATAGTGGAATCGTGTCTACATCATTCTACTTCGATAATATTTGAGAATTCGTGTGAAAGAAGAGTTGTATACTTGTATGCCTAATTGCCTAATAATTACTTGAGTTCAACAATTATAATTGGTGTTAGGGGGAAATATTATGAATTTGACTCAAATTTGTGTCATAAGATATGTTTCGAGTATGGTTTTATCGTAATATAATTACTTGTCAAATTTCACACGAGTTTTTGTGAAAGAGCTTGAGAAAAACGATAATTAAGAAAGAGCTTTGTTTAGGACAACTATACTATATTTTTATCTTACAGATGGAAAATGTTTGCAAGTGATCCAAAATCTATTTGTGAAAGTATTAGGTCTAACTGTATCACCCGAACATTTGGTCAGACGGCTCCCCTTAAGCCCATTGAAACAAAGTTCATATAGTTGACACTCGTTAGTGAATGTGTTCACTCTCTGAATTTGGATGGTTCAAACCAATTCAATTACTTGGTTTTTGAAGAAGACGAAGGGGGAAACCGAGGAAGCATCGTTGGACAAAGAGAATGAGGTGTAGCATCGATTTGCAATTTATTTTACCGCCCATTACATGCAAAAAGTAATTTGCAATTAACCTTATTGTAGCCTACGACATACAAAAAGTAATTCGCAATTGATCTTTCGAGAACTGCGACGCCTTTTTTTGTCTTCCAAATTTCAAGGCTCCACTTTTTGTCCGACTTCTTAACAGGAAAAAAACAAACATAGTTGTAGAAGTTGAGGTGGCAAAAGCAGAGGTGGCGGCAATAGGAGGGATAATGGGCTTAGATGAGTTTATGGGGCGGTTCTGCTTCCAAATAAGTCACAAAATTGATAATTAGAGTTTCCTATCAAATATTGAAATTTAAAATCGTACTCCCTCTGTTTTTTTTTATCATTCCTACTTTTCTGTGCGCGTTTTAAAACTTAAATATCTTTCATTATATATTAGTAAAAATTATAACGATTGAATATTAATAAAATACTAATTGAGACGAATCAAACAAGACCCCACATGACTATGTTTTTTCTTATAAATTGAGAACATTTGAGAAGATTCTCTCTATGCATGAATAGTGTCAAGATTCCAAGTGAGAAAGATAAAAAAAACAGAGGGAGTATAGTTAAAATTTAAAATCAAATATTGAATTTATAATATAATACTTTGAATATCTTATACAATACTTGATATAATACTTTCAATATTTAATTTAGAAATTGAATATATGATATCAGACATCGAATATCAGATATAATACTATCATTATTTGATATTAGACGTTAAATATTTGATTTCAAACATTCAATTGTGTGGGTCAAATAATCAATAATTATGCCAAACATTCAAAATTTAATATCAGATAATCGAATTTTCATATCGGCTAATTAATGTTTCAAATCATATATTCAAAGTTATATAGAAGATTTTCAAATATATACTCGTTTGACCGTAAGTTATGGTCAGACCTAATTGGATATTGTAACACCGTAACAATAATGATAATTTGGTAGTTTTATATGAATCTATACAAATATATTAAAAGGGCTCAAGCTTCTAACACACGTTTTCATAATCTCATTTAAAAATATTAACAATATGTAGTTACTAGAATTCGAACACATGACCTTTGAAATAAAATGAGAGTGTTTAACCACTAATCCATTACAATTTCAATGCTTAATGTTTCAAAGTAAAACATAATAAAGTTTCATAATTATATGTAATCATAAAAGACATAGACAAGCTTGTTGATTTCTAATACTTTTATTAATTAATAACATTCTCTTACCCCAATTTCATTGAAATTGTTAATTTTATCCCCAATTCCTTAGAAGTTTTTATAGCACAATGTCCATTTTTCAGTTTTCAACTAGATAAAATATTAAGAAAAGCTAATAAAATCAAATATAAGATTTATAAATAATAATATATTTGAAAATTGTAACTGAGCCACGACATCGTCTGGGCCAAAATACTAGTTTATCTCCTATATGTTGCCTATAACAAAGAAAGCAGCACGATAGTGAAAAAAGTGTATAAAAGTTTATTTTGGACATTTGTTTTTATATATATAGTGATTCCATGGTTAGCAAATTTAATTAAGATGTACTTAAGACTTATGTATTAAAATCACTACTACAGTCTACAAGTAGCGATTTACTCTGCTGAGCAACAATTATCATTATTATACAGACAAGTAATTCAATAGACACATTTCATTTAAGAAAAAAATGATGGGATTCATCCTAACTATGTTCGTTGCGCTAAAATAATCCCAACAACATACATGGATTATTTGATTATTTTAAAATAAAGAAACTGATTTAACAGTTTAAAGTGTGTCACGTCAAATTCTTATTAGCCATTATATTTGAAAAGCTTTTTTTTAAATAATAATAAAAAAAAGTAATCCACATTAGTACTTGTTTCGACCATATTTTTGTGATCCTGGCCCCATAAGAGTGGTTGGTCGAGACTATTTTCGCGAAAAAACGTCGCTTTCGAGTTCGCACAATGTTACTTGTTGGTAGGAGATGGTAACGAGCCGAACCGAGACAGAGCCCGAGGTTGCTCGACTTGTCTCGTTAAAATTTTACTCGAACTCCAAGCCGAGTATTGATTTTTTTCGAGCTTGAATTTTCTAGTTCAATTTACGTTAAAAAACTGAACTTGAGTTAAAAAAACTATATTATATATATCTTTAAATAGGTTTAAACTACATAGTTTGAGTTTTTCAAAAGTATTTTGCAAAATTTAAATATAACTTTTCATTTAATTCATATAATATAGAAATAACATGGCTAAAACGTATTTCCGACCTGCTCACAGACTTTTCGAATCGAACTTTGATATGCTCAACTCTAGAAATTTTGAAGTCGAACTCGAGTAGTTTGTGAGTTAGTTAGGCTTGTTAACACCTCAACTTGTTGGCATAATTTTTTTTAGACCTAATTCTCACGATTCGTGCCCCAAAGGGATGGTCGCGGAGTTCGTCTTTGCAATAAAAAAGTTATTTTTAAGGTCAATGACACATGTTTGTCCAGCTATGAATGGTTGTCGTGAAAGCTGGTATCATGGACATTGGTACCTATTTCAGGGAAATTCTCGTCATTTGTTCCTCATAAGGATGGTCCGTATAGCCCTTTTTGCAAAAAAAATAAAAAATATTGGTTTTCAAGGTCAATTTCACCTTTTTGTCCAACTCATGATGATTTGTCGTGAAAGATGACATAATGCGTAGACACATAATTGTATCTCCCCTAAAAGTCCATGTTCTTTTGGACTTATTTTCATTTATGTTTAGTTCAGTTAAATTAATTTTAGTTCAGTTATTGTTGTTCCTATTATTGTTATTATTATTATTATTATTATTATTATTATTATTATTATTATTATTATTATTATTATTATTATTATTATTGTTATAATAATAATGATTATTATAATTATTATCATATTAATTATTATTATATTATTTATTATTATTACTATTAATTAATATTATTATAATTAATATAATATTAATTAATAATAATAATAATATTCTTATTATTATTGTTTGATTATTATTATTATTTCAGTTGAGTTCAATTCAGTTTAGTTAATTCCAGTTCAGTTTAATTCAATTATGTAATTTCATTTCGGTTCAGTTAGGTTAGTTTCAGTTCAGTCCAGTTCAATCCAAAAGAACGAGGCCTTAGTACCCAGTGATGAAAGATATTGTTACCCTAATTGGGTTGGTCTAAAGGAAGAGCAATCGAACAAACTAAATCCAGAATCATCTTAATGACATAAGGTCTATTTATTCATTTCAAGCCTAATTTTAAAAGCCTAATTAATTATTTATGATAATAAAATTGTATTTTTAAATCCCATTAAAAATCACAATTCATATTTCTAATAATTAACTGTATTTTTGATACATATTAATTATTCTTGATAATTAATTATATTTATAATAAGTATTTTCCAAACTAAAAGATATTATGAAAATCATATATATATATATATATATATATATTCTTTAAATAGCTGATTTTCAAATCTAAAAGATATTATTTAATCAAAGATAAAAGGAATCTTTTAATTATGAATAACAAACAAAATTCGATTAGATATGTGGTTATATTAAGCGCACCCAAATGCATACAAGCAACATTGAGACAATCAGCGATACATAGAAATGCAAGAGTTTCACGTGCCACGTAAGACCGACGCGGAGCACATCGTCCTTGTGTGCAACGCAATTCTGCTTCATTTGCCGAAGTTCATGTTTTATATTAAATAAATGTTTTGTTTTATCTTTTATTGAAGATTATTAGTCAATAATAGATTTAAATTATAAATATGATTGTATGAAATCAATATAATATATTATTTATTCAAAATTTAATTAATTATCAAGAATAATTAATTGGGCTTGAAATTATATTTTCTTTTAAATGAGCTTTAAATTACTCACCCAATATACTTCTCATTTCTAATTTTGACACTATTCATAAGTAAAGAAAACCTTTCAATTGCTTTTATAATAATTAATTGGGATTCGAATTGGATTTTCTTTTAAATGGTCTTGTTTGATTCGTCTCATTGAGTACATTATGGAAATAAAACATTTTTTTCAATATATAATTAAAGATATTAATGATACAAACATATGTGTTGACAAACGTAAAAAGGAGAAACGGGAAATTTATTGAGGAATGGCGGCAGTATATTCTAAATTCAAAAAGTTTTAAGTTAACAATTTTGATTGCTCCTCATCAATCCGGACCAAGCAAGACAACAATCTGTTTTATCACCGGGTCCTAAAAAAGGAGACAACTTTATGTGTCTACAAGTAATAATGCTACCACAATAAGTAGAAGATGTTGGGCACCCTGTCGGTTTTTTAAATTTATTCATGCATTGCACATATGTCGGTTAGTTGTTACTCTTGTTAGCATTTAATCTATATTTTTCCGCCTTGTCTTCCTTGTGTAGTAGTTGCTAGCAGTCTTATCTTTTCACATTTTCTTGTTTCTCCTTTCCTTATCGATATTTTGGATCATATAACTTGTCAATTGATATCTAGACTAGTGGGTAAATAATTTTCAATACATTTGCACCATCCCCCTAAACACGAAAAATCATATTTACAATTTTGAATTTTTTTAGGGGTACAATTTTAAATAAATATCTATTTTAAGTTATTTTTTTGACGGGTATTAAAAGTAAATTGTATTTTGGCTCGAAAGATGACCTAAACGAGTTACAATTATCAAATATATTATTATTCATAAATTTCATAATGGATTATATTAGTTTTTTGGAATTTTTTTCTATCTAGTGTGAATTGAAAAATGGACTTTATGACATGGCAAGTTGTTCAAAAAAACTTCTAAGGAATTGCGGAGAAAAAATAACAATATTAATGAAATTTAGGTAAAAGAATATTAATTATCGCAATTTTATTTACTTTACTATATTAGTTAAAAGATTATTTAGACAATGTACGTACATTTATATGTTTTTTCAGGCAAGGTGACTTTGACGTCCTGTCTCAGGAGGGAGAAAGGGGGATGATGTGTTCAATCCCTAGTGGTGGGGGAAAGTTTTTTGAGTAAATTTTGAATTCTTTGGGTATGGATTTTCTTTTTTGTGTGAAATATACGTTTTTGGTTTTTATCTTTGGAACTAGAAAATGGTAGAGTTTTTTGCATCTGAAATAATTAAATGAGTAAATAATATTGGGAAATAATTTGATTAGTGAAAAGCAATTTTTAGGAAAATACATCTTTTGAATTTGAACAATTAAATATTATTACATCATCCTTTTTGACAAAATGGGGCTGACTCTTTTGAACAACAACAAGTTGACTCATTATCTGATTTTTTTTTGAAGTAGATTATTTTTACTATGGTCAGTAAGGTTACGTGGAAAGATGTGTGCTTTATTGATCATCCTCAAAAGATGAAGTTATGTAACTTTGGTATTTTCTTCTTTTTGTCTTTGTGGTAATTGATATTTTTGTTGTTTTGTACATTTGTGTGATGCACTTAGGATTCATCGTATATTCAGGCGGTACACTTGATATTTGATGAGTCATCATTTGAATACTTATTAGGCAACAATTTACAGCACGCAACTTTTTACATTTTTTCTTAGAAGATCCAATTTAACTTGTCAAAATAATAAAACTCAATATTTTATAAAACTAACACCAATAATGATTATGAATACACAAAATTTTCCTATACGATATATGAAAATTGGTCCAATAATAAATATTTTTGAACCGCCATTAGTGATAATGCAAAGGTTATATTAGATAATGGAAACTTCTCAATTATACTATATTTCATTGATCAATATTTATAGTTACAGTGATGGAGTGAACAGAACTTAGGGCCTGTTCTCCCCAGCTTATTTTCAGTTCAGTTCAGTTGCAATTAGTTCAGTTCAGTTCAATTCAGTTCAGCTCAGTTCAATTGCAATCCGTTCAGTTCAGTCATTTAATTCTCTGATAATAAAACAATGATTATTATTATTATTATTATTATTACTATTATTACAATTATAAACATTAATATCATTATTACAATTATTATTATTGTTATTATTACTCTTGTTACTATTGCTTTTAATATTATTTTTAATAATAATAATAATAATATTCTTATTATATAAATATTGCTAATTATTATTTTGCTAATACTTTTTTTTCCTATATGATTCGGCTAATTATATTGAAATGATAATTCGGTTAAGTATTCATTTCAATATTATTTGTCATTGTTTAAAGTACAACTTTTTAATAAATGACAACACTAATAATATTAATAATAACAACAATAATACTTGTCATTGTTGAAATGACAAAAAAGACCCGTTTTGATAGTTGAATTACTAGGTAAAATAATTATAATATCAAACATTAACTAGTTTTCATAATCGTTAATTCTTCGTCTTCTTCATGTCCAAATATTTGCTCCATCACCTCGGGATTATTCTGCATTGAGTCCTATATTGCTTTAGTTATTCGTTGTCGCACACTATCCATAACTATTTTTCTGTTATCATCGTACATATTATGATCAGCTCTTTGTTCCATGACTTCAATTTGGTGTGAAAGAAATCCCTAGATCATGTAAACGAATAAAATTGTGTAAGGTAAAACAAGTTACAATAATTTTGTCTAACAAACTTAATTAACAAATATTGAATTACATAATCTTATTACATATAATCAGTTCAGTTCAGTTGCAATATGTTCAGTTCAGTTCAGCTGCAATCAGTTCAGTTCAGTTCAGTTATTTTATGTCAAAGAGAACATGCCCTTAATTTATATAAACTGAAATAACTGAACTTAATTTAAATGAACTGAATTAAAAACATGAAAAAAAATTACAAAATTAAACTGAATCGAATTTGTCTAAATTAAACTAAATTTATATTAATTCACATCATTATAAAATTGAGGTAAGAAGTCAAAAACCTCAACAAAAATCTATCAAGAGTGTTTCACTTCCAAATTGTCAAAACCACCCCCTCCCTCTAGGGCAAAAAAAAAAAACACAAACCCTAACTTGCACTAAGGGGAAAATTACGAAAACCAAATTTTTTAAAAAAATTCTCCTCCACCATGTCTGTCGACGGCTCATTTGATCGGAGAAGAGAGCAAACTCAGGCGATTACCGCCGCAAATGGAAATGGCGTATTAGTTTCTACGTCGACAGCTACGGCAATGGTGTCAACTCATCGGCTGAAGTTAAACCCTAACACAGAGCACAAACCTGACAGCTATGAAGACTTATCCCTAACATTGAAGTTCAATCCTCTGCTTTTTAGTTGCCTTGAGCGTTACTTGCCTCCTTCCATTATTAGTGCTTCGCGTGATTCCAAGGCTCAGTTTATGAGCGACATTTTGCTCAAGTATTCCCCTGAAGGAGAGAGAATTAGGGTCAGATTAGTTTACAATTGATGAATTTATCATGTTTTGTCTTATTTGATTGTGAATTTTGTTATAAAATTGGTGTCTAATCTTGATTTTGATTTTGTATCTTCTTCACAAATAGGCTCAGAGACATAAGGACTACAAGCAGAAGATTATTACGAACTATCAGGTAAAATTATCATTTGATAAATTCTTTGATGCTTATCAAGTTATTGATTGGTTTTGATGCTGTGAAATGTGGGAAGTATATGGCTTCAATTTGGATGTTGAAGCATCTAGGGTTTGGTTGATTAAAGAAGCTCGGGGATCAAGAGATGGGAAGACAAGTGAATTGTAATGTTAAATAGGCATTTGTTGTTCTTATGTGAATTGTGATGTGAGCAAGGGACAATTAGACTCCTGTTGTCTAAAAAATATAGTCGTATTAATTCAAAATCCATTTTGTTGTATAGTTGCTACAATTCTCATTTTGGTTGGTGCTGTAGTAGTCCTTATGTTTGGGCAGCATTACCCATTGATAAGTCCCTAACTATAGGTCTTTTTTCAAATCTGATTCAATTATGAAATAAAATGAAATTATCTAGGGATAGTTGGTCCAAATTGAATTAAGCATACCATGTTAGGATGTCAATAGATGTTCTTTTCTCTATAGTATTAACCTGTCATGTTCTGTAATTTGGTTATTCTAGACGTCCCTACGTCGAATGATTGTTGGTGATTTTATGCAGACAATACAACTATTAGGGCTCTTTGCTGAGATTGACATAACTCTATTATTAAGGGTTTCGACAATGTGGCAAATTGATAACTATTCTGGATAGAGGGATTATGAAGTACAATAGCTTCCTAAACTGTGGTGAGAGTTATTTCTTTTCCTCTTTATGTTGGGGTTAGGGTTGGGGAGGGGGGAAGGTGCACTTAAGGCTCCATTTGTTTTGGAGGAAAACATTTTCCCTATTTTCCATCTTTTAGATGGACAAGGGATTTAAAAAGGAAAACTAAGGTGCAAAAGAGTTTTTCATCCCTTTGTAAATATTCCTTTTCTCTCTCATTCCCAAAATCTCCATTTTTCCTTTCTTATCTTTATAGTTTTCCATCAAACCAAACAAAGGAAAACAAATATTTATTGCGTTTTCCAATGGAAAGTATTTTTCATGGAAAACCATTTTCCATGAAAAATGTTCTCTATCAAACCAAACGGACCCTTACTTTTCTCTTTTGAAGGGAGGGTTTAAACTTTTTGAGGAAAACGATTTTCCTCATTTTTCGTTGTTTGGTTGGACAAGGGATTTAAAAAGGAATGGAAACAAAAGAGTTTTCCATCTCTTTGTAAACAATTTTCCTCAAAATTTGAAGGAAAACCATTTGCCTCCAATCTCTCAGTCCCAACATTTCCATTTTTCCCTTCTTAACTTTATAGTTTTCCATCAAATGAAACAAAAGAAAACTAATATTCATTTGCGGATTCCAACAAAATGTTTTCCATCAAACCAAACGAACCCTTGGTTTTTTTTTTACTCATAAGGGTTTCTTAATATGTCAAAACCTAAAAATAATTGACTTATGATGAATAATCATGCCATTGGCAGCCATGACAGATGTCTAGATATGTTATTCCCTCATTTTTTGACATGCATGGGAGAGGTAAATTATGCTAGCGATCCCTCTTTCTTATTTTACTCTCTCTGCCTCATGTGATATTCTGCCTTTGGTCTTTACTTTTTGGTGCTGATGCTGTTTACTTATAGTACTCAAAGGGGTCGGAAAGGCAGCTATGTGCTGTCTCTCGTTTAATATTGTTCCCCTTCTCTAGAGAATGATAACATTTCTTTGGTGAGGATGGGTTCCTTGACTTTTGAGCAAATGTGCATGAGAAGGTACTCTAGAAAACGTACTTATAGTCCACAACATAGTATATGCTAAACCAACTCATCAAATCATGTGGCTGTCTGTACTCTGTCCTCTGTTGTGCCAGATATGAAAGAGGCAGATTGAAGCATATTCATACTGATCACCATGGGCCATGGCTATGATACTAAGTGTGAAGAAGTGATTTGTGCAGTTATTTTTTATGCTGGTGCTTTTACTCAGAAGTTGCGGTGTATCCATATTGATTTCTACCTTTCTTTTCAGCTATGCTCCTGTCCCTTTTACTCTTTGTATATGCACTTTATTTGCTACTTTTTTGTTTGTGTTGCGCTGGTTGTATAGCATTGTACACCTCTCGTACTGCTATGGAGGCCATACCTCTTTGGAATGGCCCTTCTGCTCTTACTCCGAAGTTTTCTAACCTAGTCTTGGTTTCTTTCTGCAGCAACGTCACAAAGAGCTGTATAGCATGCATGCTACAAACTTTTTTGTCCCTTCATTTCTTAAAGCAATTCATGAGAATACAGAGGAAAGTCTTAGAAGCATTATGGCTGAGCCTGCACCTGGGATTTTCACCTTTGACATGCTACAGCCTCAGTTCTGTGATATGTTACTGGAGGAGGTATATCTGCAGGTCTTGTCGTTTTATTTGTTCTTCATGTTACTTTCTATTACATTTGGTTGTTCCCGTCTTATTTATATGTATCTCTTGCCTAGGTAGAACATATTTATAAGTGGGTTTGTGATACAAATTGCAAAATCATGCGACCGAATACAATGAACAAATTTGGTGCCGTGCTTGATGACTTTGGCTTGGATAATATGCTTGATAAACTAATGGAGGACTTTATACGTCCCATCTCGAAAAGTAATGTGTTTTCTTCTCCGCTAAGTGTTTCAGTAATATTCAGATGCATAGGTATTGAAATATGTATTTAAAAGGATACTAATATGTAATTTGATCTGCCTGCAGTTTTCTTCCCTGAAGTTGGTGGAACAACTCTAGATTCCCATCATGGTTTTGTTGTCCAATATGGACTGGATAAGGATGTCGATTTAGGTAAGGTGTCACTTGAAATATGTGTCCAGCTTGCTTCTGGCACATGATAATCTCTTTTTCTAATTATCTTTTGTTTAAGTACTTGATATTTTCTATTTTCCCATTGTATTGAAGTGACAATCCCTGCATGTCCAATTAATAGAATTTCTAAAATCTTTCTGGGGGTTGGCGGGGTGGGAAGGGGCTCTTATCTACCAAGAAGGTTGTCAAGGTTCTTGTGTCTTTTTTTTTCGCCCCCCTTCTTGATAAATACTAGTGAGTTATCTGTTGAGCCAATCTATCGTGTTTTACCATTTTTGTCTGCTTTATAGGTTTTCATGTGGATGATGCTGAAGTTACTTTGAATGTATGCTTGGGCACGGAATTTTCTGGTGGAGAATTATTTTTTCGAGGTGTTAGATGTGAGAAACATGTTAATACAGAAACTCAGGCCGAGGTACCTACCATTCTAGCTTGTTGTCCTTTTCATTTCATTTCATTCCTTTTTCTATGTCTAGTAGAAGCTTTTCTCTTTGAAGCTTATATCATATTTAAGCTGCAGTGACCAATGCACTTTATTGGCTGCAGCACCAGCATAGATACAGCACATCGTTGCTTTCATCCATTTAAGAGGCTAACATGACATTTTTCTATGTTTCCTGAGGTTCTATAGGGGCATAGCGTGAGTTGTAGGAATTACCTTCTTGTGTATTTTTATTTTAAAATGAGTAGTGGCAAATAAGTGGTGCTGACTGAATGTTAGTAGAGACTTTGGATGATGATATTATTTATTGGCATAAACATGTTCCATGTGGACTTTTAACTTTTAGTATGGCATTCCCTGGACTGCAGAATTTTAATTTTTCTCATTTCCTACTGTAAAGTATTTTATTACGTCCCCCCCTTTTTTCTATTGCAATATGAGGTTTTACACTTACACGTTTTGGTACGGCAGTCCCTGGACTATAGAATTATTTTATACTTCCTCTGTTCCATAATAAGTGAAACACTTCTCTATTTTATGTGAGAGCTTTTTTAGATAAGTGTTTCACTTATTATGGAACGGAGGTAGTGTTTCTTATTATAAACTATTCTATTACTTCCTCCATTTTTTTTTTCATTTGCAACATATGAGTTTTTACACAATTCACACACTATCCTTTTGGGCTTTCACCATCTCTTGTGATTTTTACTGAAGGAATAATATAATCATGTCATCATGTGGGGTCTTGTTAGATTTGTCTCGATATATACATTCAAAATATCAACACATTTAATGTTACCAAAATTTAATTAAAGCTATTAATGGTTAAGTTCTGCTGTAAGCGTGACATTTCATATGTAACAATAGAAAAAGAACACAGGAAGTATTATACTTATACGTTTCTTTCCAAAAAACGTCTCAATGTCAAATTTAATTGGAGACCAAACTGAGTTACAAAGTGATAGTTTCATGAGCAACAGGCAATAGCATTATGTGCTGAAAAGCAGCGTGAAAATCAAAAGCTTAACTTGGGACCTATATTCTGGAAAGCAGTATGAAAATGAGAAGTCAAACTTGAGACCTTAAGGGAAGTGAGTGATAGGCCGATTGAACCTTCTACTTCTTGGATTTGTATAACCCCCCTTCAGTCAGGTATTCCAGTCATCATCTCATCATCTGCACCAGCTGAGCTGCTGTAGCTGCGGATTTGCTCTGAAAATAACGAATGTTTTGTTTTTCCATTTTCCTTCTCTTGAGTCATTTGTAAACTATTTGGAAAGAAATTAAATACGAGCTACAGGCTTATGGCTATGCTCTCATACCAATTTTCATATTTGGCATCGAAGTTTTCAGTTTCCTGTTTCCTTTATTAGCTAGTTCTCAGGTGGCTAATCTATATCACATGTTATACCCACTTGACAAATACACTTTAATTCTATCACATCGGTGTCCTCATATAGCTGCTGCACTTCACCAATTTCACCTGCATTTTTAACTGCAGTTATACTGTTCGTGCTTCATCTCTTCACCAAGAAAGCTTGAATTTTAAGCATGAGTGAACACTGACTTTCAACATGTTGTTCAGAGGATTTTTTTTTAAAATTTCGACTTGTTACTGGTTTATTATACGTTATAGATCCTTTCTCGTTTTCTGGATCTGTTTATGTGTTCCTAGAATCTCGATACATAATATAGAGCTGTAAACCTTGCATGATGATTTTTGACTGCTTTAGCTCGTAAAGCTACACGGAGGCCAGATAAGGATGTTCGTACTTCGTATCAATTAGACGAATAGAGGAGCAGATAGATGAAATTGAGGGAGCGAGGAAGCAAGAGCTCTTAATTTTTTGAGAAATTTCCAAGCTTGTACGATGGAACGTATGCAATGGTGAACCGTTTTTCGTTTGAGTTTCAAAAATAACCCTATATTTAGTAATATTATACAATCGTGACATTAATGATGGTTAAACCATTACTTCGACTGTTAAACCTATTTACTATCCTAACCTAAGTTAACCCCAAACCACTGCCTAACCCACTGAATCCCCACACACTACCACTCTTCCACCGAAAACACTATACTCCCGTCACTCTCTCCCTTCCGATGACTTTCTCTTTCTCTTCGTTACTCTCTCCTTGCCGGTGACTTCTCTTCTCATCTCTCTTTCTATTTTGTTGCCTCCTCCCCAGATCTTCACCGTCAGTGTGTTCTCTCCCCCTTCACGTTGATGTTACTGCCTCATTGGTGATGTTCGTGGGGTCAGATGTGTTGTTACATATTTTCTTCTCTTTAATTCAATGGTGGGTGCTGCTGCTGCTGCTCTTGTTGTGACTGGTTCGTCGGTGTTGGTGCTATTCCCCTTTGTCTCTTGGTCGAATCTTGCTTCCTCTTCTGACTGCTTCGCTCGCTCGCCCGCCCATGATTATCTCATCCTTTATCTTGTTCATTTGGTGGTTTTGAGTAGTTAAATGGTGTTTTTGGTGGCTGGAGTGGGCTGAGGATTGATGGGTGGTGGTTTCAAGGCTATCTAGGTTGAAATTGCGATGAGTCTTTGGTTTGAGGGGGTGGGACATTAGTGGTGGGGTGGGATTCAGGAGGAGGGGTAGGACAGTGGTGTTGGAGTGGGGTTCATGTGGAGGGGTGGGACAATGGTGGTTGGGTTGGATGTCACTGGGCTGGGTGGTGGTTGGGGTTAACCTGGATTAGGTAAACCGATAACACTTAACCATCATTTGTGTCACGGTTGTATAATATTCCATTACAAATATAGGTTTATTTTTGAAAATGAAAAAAACGGTTTACCATTACAAATATTCCATAGTTTTCGCTAATTTATTTACCAAAAAAGGTTTATGTTGAAGTAATGTAAATATTTAATCGAATAATGCTTTTGTGCGAGATAATGACAAATTTATTATTTCAGGTCTTGCATTTACGATATCCATGCAATTTTATGAGTGCATGTTTGCGACCAAAATATATTTGGCATTTCTTTTGCCTTTCAGATATTGTTGCTCTGTTGCCTTAGGTCATTGAATTGTGCTCTAGGCTTCTATCTTTTCCTTTATTTCTTCCATGGTTCGTCCCATCCCATAGTAATAGATGACACTATCTTACCTAGATCCTTTGTTTGTCTGGTTCAGGAAATTTTAGATTACTCCCATGTTCCTGGACGTGCTGTTCTTCATCGTGGTCGCCATCGCCATGGCGCTAGAGCCACTACTAATGGGAAGAGAATAAACTTGATCTTATGGTGCAGAAGGTATCTCCAATGCTTCGACATTTTGTATATATACCTTGGTAATGAGAAGTAGTTTTTACATTTTCAATAACAAATTATTTCAGTCTTTTAAAAAGAGCATACCTGCAGCAATCTTGTGTTAAATCTATTTCATGTCTTCAAAAATAGTCACCCAGGTTTATATATGAGGTATGAGTCTGCTGAACCCCATTGTGGATATACTGAAATTTGAGTTCAAAGCCCCTTTGTTGTCTTTTAGTAGATAGTAATTTTCTTTTGTCATTGCTTATCATAATAAATAGAGTTCTTTGCTCTATCCTATTGGTTTATTAAGAAGACTCCTGTCAATATGGGTGTTTGACGAAACTTACCATTGTAGTATGTAGTGATTGAAGTAATATGCACGTCGAATCCCCAGGGCTGGACTGCGAATAATGCTCCTGAGTCCTGACGAGTTGACGACTCATTGGCCACATTTGCCTTTGCTTAATGATGCTTTTTGTTGGCCCTAGCCAACAATTGGCTATTTATAGGTTATTTGTGATCACTTGTGTGTTTATATGTTATTTGTGATCACATGGATAAATACCTCCAAATTCTGCGGTTCCTAATTCCTTGTAGATGACTGCGGTAATTTTTGGATTACCATATTATTGAAGTAATTATAAATTGCAATATACAACACAGTTGGATTTACTTGGAACTTAAGTTTACCAGTTGTGTAGTATCCATTTTGACCAAGGTGGACCAACCCGCCCCTTCCTTTTCCTTTCAAATTCGGCCACGACGTGGAGCGTGGTAAGGATTAAAAATGCATGATGTGCGCATTATTGATCACCTTTTACTTTTGATATGCTTATGCAGTTCCGTCTTCCGAGAGCTGAAGAAATACCAGAAGGATTTCTCTAGCTGGTGTGGGGAGTGTCAACGAGAGAAGAAAGAAAGGCAGCAGTTGTCAATTTCTGCAACCAAAGAGGTAAAATAACTATACACATCTTTCTAAAGCGCTTTTTGCCTTCTTGAAAGTTGTTGATATTTTGTTGCAGTGCAGCACTTCCTCTGTTTCATAATAGAAAGTATAGCTGTATAAGGCATGCATATTTCTTGCGATTTTACTTTTGACCGCTAATCTATGTTGGAGTATACGTCTATCGATTGATATTATACCATTGGATTTCTCTAGAGTTATTTTCTTGTAATTTTTGTATAGACTAATTAAAGGTCAAAGTTTTACATTGAAAAACATGGTTATATCCTGAAACAAAGCAAGTATATAGAGTTAAATGTAGTGTTGTTACATATTACTCCATATTCTGGCAGGAATTATTGAAGAAGGACGGGGAATCGGCATCCTAAGCAATGCTCTGGCCATCTTGTAAAAAAGTGGAGGTCGTCTTGGTCGGGAACAATTTTTTGTCTATATATAGCAGTAAGGAGGACTGGAGGAGTGGTCTTGCTATATAATTTAAGGTAGCTCTTTTGCAGAATACTTGTAAATTCAGGTCTTCCTTATTCTTAGTTTTTCTAGTATGTAGTAGCCATACTCTTCAGATAGGCTGAATTCTGACAACACTCATCCTCCCAATGTGTATTTGCATATGTGCTTTTCATTGTATGAGTGGAGCATTGCGACCTTTTTCGCATCAAGTGCTTCCAAAATTGGTCAGAGTTTATGAGAATCTTTTTTTTTTTTTTTGTTTTTTTTGAAAATTGACAAGAACAGTCCAAAATATGGGCGTTCTACCATTTTCAGGCCTAACTTCTGATTATTACTCAATGGTCCCAACTATTGCTCATTATTTACAAAAATGGTCCCAGTAGATTGGTGACCTGTTTTACCGGTTAAATTTTCTTTTTATTATTTTATTTTATCGGTTTTACCATCCTTCCTCTTTCTCTCTCCTACCTTCTTCCTCCCCTGCTAGCCCTCCTCTTCCCGCTGCTACCTCTTAACCCCTTGCGAAGTTGCTATAGAGAAGATCGATCAACGCCATCGATCGTGACTGGTGCAGCTTCATCGTCAACTTCAATGGCAGAGAGAAAAGATATTGAGGGTTTGAAGACGATGTTTGCACATCTACGATATATGCTGCTATGAAGAAACTTCAAAAATTAGTGGAGAGAGAAAATTGTTCAATTTCTGAATCTGATACTCTTGGTTACTTCGTCATACAGTGAGCCCCTCTCAAAGAATCGTACTGCTGCTCACTACCATCTGGACGATTTCTATTTTTTTTTTTTTTTTCTGTTTCTACATGTTTTCGTTGCTAATATGTTTATATTTACTTCTATTGTTGATTTTCAGTTGCATTTGATTGTCTTAACTTTGGAGGCAATGGATTAAAGTTTCTTTGAATTCACTTTTGTGATTACGAATGATATTGTGTGCTTTTATTAGGAATTCTTTGAGTTCAGTTGTGTGAACAAATAGTATAAGATATTTTGAAAATTGAGGAAATTAGCATATAATTGAAGGAGGCTTCAACGACCGAGTGAGGAACATAGGTGGATTGCTACATTGCTCATTAATTGAGTATTTGGGGGCATGTATTAAAGTGAAGCTATGTATTAAAGTGAAGCTTTACTGCAGCTTTTTGTGCAACTTATGAGGCTAGGGAAGTAGTGATGATGATTTTACCTTATTAAATGGTTAGAGATAATTCGACATTGATTTTCGATCAACTAAATTTACGAATTCAACTCAATGAAGTTGAAGAAATCATGGACTCATGGTGGTGCACCATGGAGAAATAATGGTCGGTTTGGTGCGCAATGTGGCTCGATTGTGAGGCAAGAAAGAAGACGCAAGGAACAATAGAGGAGTTGCGCTGTGAGGGGGGCGGGAGGTGTGGGTTTTAATGGGGGGGATTCGGTGGATTTCGGCAATGGGTGGTGGTTTGGATGGGTTTTTGAGTGTTTGAGGGGATGTTTGGTTGGGGGGGGGGGGGGGTAGTGCTTTGTGGTGGTTTTGGGGTGGCTGGAATGGTGGGGGTCGTGCTTGGGGTAGTTTACCTATTATAGTAGGTCATTAACCTGATGGGACCATTTTTGTAAAAAATGAATAATAGTTGGGACCGCTGAATAATAATCAAAAGTTGGGACTGAAAATGACGGAACGTCCATAGTTAAGACTGTTCTTATCAATTTTTCCTTTTTTTTTTTTATTCCATCAGACATCCAGTTGTTGTGTTGGTGGGAGTTTAAAAATCATTTCCTGTGCTTAGAGATAAAGTTCATATCTTGGTTTTGCTTGTAACAGTGGATGGAGAGAAAAGAAAGGGCGGTGATGGAGAGGGAAAAACAATGATGGGATGGAGAGAGGAAAAAGAAAATAGTGTTTAAATTATAGAGCTGATTCAACAGAGAAATGTGAAATTTGTTCTTAAGACGTCTCGAAAAAGAAGATGTGAAGTTTATTTAGGGGCGGAGGGACAAGGTCATAACTCACAAGACATGGCACTAGTAAGCTCAATGGTGATGGGCAGTTTTACCAAGATTGGTTCAAGTTTTCTTCAAAATTTCATTATATTTGATTCTTCGTGTTCGAGTTTATTCTACGATCATAATTCATAATACTATAACATTTCTGCAATAATAGCACGCATAGAAGTGTTGAAATGGAGTCGGATCAAAGTTCAGAACAAAAAACAACATGAATCAAAGCAAATGTGAGCACACTTGTTTCTGGCAATCCATGGTTGTCCTATGATGTATTAAGTGACTGAAGCTGAGTGCCTGTTAGGGATAAGCTCCAACAATGGAGGACATTTGATTGCAACTTGTGGATGTATATATCGGTATATGGCTATCTCGGATCCTTGCTAAACGTAATATTGAAATAAGAGAGATTGAGTACTTTAATATGTAGTTAATTTTGAATAAGGTTTCATTCTCAAAGTATCAATTTTTTGTATTTTTTTAAATGATGCATATCAATGGTCAAAGGTTGGTCTTAAAAGTAGCGGAAAGACAAAAATAGCAAATAGAAAAGGGTAAGAGGGAGTATCATTGTGTAAAAATAAAGACCATTTTGATTTTTGATAATAATGAAAATGATGTTTCATCTTTAAATATGTAATTTTTTTCATACAGTTACATTAACATAAAATATGAAGTGCTAAAAGAAGGTACTAAAATTATGAGAAGAAAAAGATGTATTTTGGGATAGATAAGCATTGCTATAAATATTTGTATATGAAACTTTTTGTGAATTATCTATAATTTTGCATAATTGAGAACTCTCTCTCTCCCCCCTTCCCTCTGACCTCTATATATATTCTACTGTAGTCAAACAGTCCTGCAATACTAACAAACTATGGAGAGCAAATCTGAATTCTTGCCAAGTTTAAAACAAAATAACACACAAATCAACAATACTTGATTGTTTCAGGTAATGTCCAACAATCAATTTCATGACAGAAATGAAAAACCTTTCTTCACACGATTTATTAAAGTAGCACATAGCTGCCTTTCAAATTAGAAAGGATAGTAGCACATAGTGATAGAGTCTATGTCAATGGTGTAAAACCTTGTACAATGGAGCATAACGTCTCTGCCTTTGTTGTCTGCTCGTTCTCTTCCTTCTTTGCGTTGCACCATCTTCCTTACTTAGGATTTTCACGACCAGTCTATGAAGATGCTTACAGTACCATTCCCTCCATCTTTTGATATAGAGAATAGGTCCAATAAAAATGATGATCCCAACAGGAAACCCGACTTCAGCACCTTTGAGCATCCACTCTATCTCGCTCGTTGAGCTCCAACTCGGTCCATGTGAGGAGGTTGATAAGAGTGGTTCTTGTGCAGGTTTATTTCTACTAATCGGTGTTAACAGTGGGCCGTAGAGTCCTTGGTTACCTTCATATGAAGATGCGTCGAATGACTGAGTGCTTGATGGGATCTTTTTTGATATCTTACTGAAGGATAAGTTCAAGTAGCTGAGAAAATCTAAGTTTGCAAGTTGTGTAGGTATATTCCCACTTAAGGCATTGTAAGAGAGATCCACCAATTCAATTTGGATTAGCTTCCAAAATGATGATGAAATATTGCCTGAGAAAGAGTTGTGAGAAAGATTGAGTACTTTCAGAGCATTTAGAATTCCTAACTCTCTTGGCAGCTCTCCAAGGAAAGCATTGCTGGAGAAGTCGAGGCTATTCAGGATTGTCAGGATGTATTTCAGCTCATAGGTATAGCCTTTGAAGGTGAGCACCACTGAATTTTGATAGTACACACCTCCAACTTCACTTTGCACATGCGCGGGTTCTGATGCAGTTGTTCCGTCCATCATTGATGTCAACTTGAGAAAAAATTGGCTTGTGAGCTCACCACTAAAGTGATTAGAAGCTAGGTCCACAATCTGAAGCAAAGGCCACACGAGATGGCTGTCTGTGCAGACAATGGTTTCGTGGAACTTATTGGACCTTAGAACAAGAACTTGCAAGTTGGACAAGTTTTGCAAATGGCAAGGAAAGGTATTCAATTGGTTATTCCCAAGATCTAATACCTTTAATGCTCTACAATTGGCAAGTGATCGTGGAATTTGTCCTTGCAGAAGATTCCCATTCAAGTTAAGAGTTTGTAAGCCGCAACCTCTCCCGAATTTAGCAGGGATGAGACCTATGGCATTGTTTCCTCTCAGATTTGATACGGTAAGTGTATCACTCTTGGCAATGAGACAATCGAGAATTGTCCCTTTGAAATGTTGTATTCTATTTTAAGAAGCAGAAGCTTTGTGGCATTGCACAATGTTGCAGGGATGCTGCCAGTTTCTTGAAAAAGACAAAAACATAGCTTCAGATAGATGATTGCCAAAATCAGGGTGGATTGAAATGAAATTATTGCTGGAACAATCCAAGAGTACTATGTTGGATGAGATCACTGGAACTTGCCCTTGAAGATTGTTGGATTGGAGGTCTAGGAAGAATAATTTTGACTTGTTCGTGTGAGGTGGTTCTAGATTTTGAAAGTGGTTGTAAGAAAGGTTCAATATAAGAAGGCTATCGATTCGCCACATCCAATGAGGCACACCACCAGAAATTTGATTCTTGGAAAGGTCAAGATTTGTCAAAGCTGTTTGATTCTTTAGAAATCCAGGCACAGTATGCAAGTTGGAAGAAGCCAGATACAGGATCTGTAACTGGGGAAAGGAGGAGTTCACTCCATAGCTATCTGTATTGATTGACAAGTTGTTGTGTGAAAGACCAAGAGTCTTGAGGTTGTTGAGGCCTTGAAGAAGCTCAGACAGCTTTAGTTTTCCATAGAATCTATTTGAAGACAAATCTAGAGTGGTAAGCTCTCTTAATTGGAAAATCGAATTTGGGACTGTCCCTTCTAAGTCATTGCTACTCAAGTCAAGTGTTTCCAACTTGGAAGATGTTATTCTTGCTAACTCATTCAATTGAATTTTCCCACTGAATTTGTTTTGTCCCAAATCTATGGTATGCAGTGATGTCAATGAAAACAATGACGTAAGAATACTTCCATCTAGTGTATTATTTGACATGTCAAGCACCTCTAACTTAAGTAGTTCCCCCCAATCTGTAGCAGTGATGGAACCGTTCAGATTGTTTTGTTCGAACTTTAAGGATTTTATATTCTTCATGGATGAAAATGATGGAGTGGGACCAGAAAATTGGTTCGCGGAGAGATCCATTTCTTCAAGTAAGCTTAGACTTCCCATTGATGATGGGATGCTTCCCTGGAACTTACAACCAGAAAGATCAATTTTACGAAGCCTTTTCAGGTTCATGGTGGTACTTGGCAGGAGTCTAGAAAGCTTTGTATTATCAAGGATCAATTCCTCAAGAGACAGAGACAAATTCTTGTAAAAAGGTGGCACAGTGCCGTATAAGTGGTTATTTGTCGACAAGTCAATGGCTCTTAGTGTGGGTAGCTGGAAAAGTTTCCCAGGCACCATTCTTGTTAGATTAGAAACTGCCACTGATAGCGTTGTCAGGTTTGTGACCCCAGTAAAAGATTCTGATATTGAGCCACTCAAAGAGTTATAATCTACACGGATCATCGAAAGATGCTGCAACTTTGAAAGAGGGGTGAATTTCACCCCTAAGGTCACAAGTTTGACATGCTCAGGACTTGCAGGTGAGGGAGCGATGATGATATCGCCTTACCCCATTTGTTCCCTACAGCTGAAATATTGACATGATCAAGATAGAGTTCTTTGATATTTGTTAGGTTCTGAATGATGGTTGCCAAGTTTGGCTTTTTCATGTACAATGCATCACCTAATAGCAATGAATTTGAAATATCAAGAACAACTAATTTGACAAGTTGTGATATTTCAATGGCTACCTGTCCTTTGAAGCTTGTGTAGGACAAGTTAAGGTAAATCAGGTTAGACAATCTGCCAAAAGCAGATGGTATATCACCCTGTATAGGATTTAACCCCAAATTCAAGCTTTGGAGGAACTTTAGATGGAACAAGCTTTTGGAGTTGTTGATGCCACGCATGATTAATTTTCCTCTCAAGTCTAGGCCAATGACTCGACCAGTTGAGTTATCACATTCGACACCACTCCATTGGCAACAGTTTGTGCTTTCATTCCACCGCAAAAGCTCAAAGGCCCCGGGGATTCGGAACTCGGTTTCTACTTCAAGGAGCAATGATTTTTGATCGTTGAGACATTGGCTTGAAACAAAATTAGTATAGAAGCAGCTGTATAGACATGCAAAGATGAAGATAATAATAGTCCATGGTATGTAACTGAGTGGAATGTTTTTCATGTTGCTGAAAAATGAAACTAGTAGCTAGCTAACAAATACTATTCTTTTGGATCGGAGTTGCGTAGACGATATATGATCTTACCAGGCCCGTCTCGAACAATGTAGAGGCTTGTGCGAATTCATATTTGAAGAATTCAATGATGTAATAGCTCATCCATTCATGATTTTTCACTTCGTATAATCATATTATGAAAAAAAGAGTAGTGAGTCCAAATAATTAGGTAAACCTTTTCTTTTTACTACTTGGACTTTCTTTTTTTTGGGCCCTCACAATTAGGGTGCGTTCTGTTCAACTTAAAAAATTAAGTTTCAGGTCCAATAAGTTCAGATAAGTATCAATAAGGTCTAATAAGTGCAATAAGTTCCAATAAGGTCTAATAAGGTCCAATAAGTTCCAATCAGGTGCAATAAGTTCCAATCAGGTGCAATAAGTTCCAATCAGGTCTAATAAGGTCCAATAAGTTCCAATCAGGTCTAATAAGGTCCAATAAGGTCCAAATAGTCAATGTTTAATAAACATTTGTATTATTGTCCACTATTTTGTTATTCATAATTTCATATCACTATTAGCGGATTATGTTATTATTAGAATTTTAATTAAAGTACCACAATGATTATATAGTATTATACTTGTATTAGTGTCTATTATCTTATTATTTTTTTGTATTATGTCTATTATTTTATTATTTATTTGTATTATGTCTATTATTTTATTATTCATATTACTATTAGCTGATTATGTTATTATTATTAGAATTTTTTATTAAAGTACCACAATGTATAGTATTATACTTGTATTATTGTTTATTATTTGATTATTCATATTGCTATTGAATAATATTATAATCATGGTCAAATAATTAAGGTTAACAATAATAATAATAATAATAATTACAATATTTTGCAATTCATCTTTAAATAACTAGAGATAACATGTTTTCGTTACTAATAACTATGAAAGATATAAATGTTATCAATTGATTGCTTCATTATCATCACTGGAGTATCTTTCTTTATCGGAGTATATTTCTTCATCTTCTACATCATCCTCTTCAATCAATACGTTTTCTTCATCAACAACCAACCATATTTCATCTGCAATTTTCGCCCGAGTTGAAGCTACTGTGACTTTGAACATTTTTTTCTCTTTCTTCTAGTAACATTCAAATAAATGAAAGGTGAAGAAAGCTGAAGAAATGAATGAAGGAGTTGTTGTTAGCAATAAATGTTCAGCTTATTTTCATTGATTAGGAAAAGGAGAATCAGGCCCATAACCAACCATAAATGTCCTGTTTCGTGGAATATGTTGAACATGGTAAAAGCCGGCCCTGAATCTTACATGATTAGTATATACACCATCAAGCATATAGGTTTATGAAATTAATTTTCCTAATAAATGATTCAGGCTCACATTATTACAATGGAAGGTGATATGATTGAAGACCATTATTGATCATTGATCGACTTAGTTTACGTACAATCTATACTATTGTAAAGTTGGTTGAAATAAATGAATATTTCCGGACCTATTCTACTCCAACAATCTTACTCATAAGAGAGTTTGTTTTATGGTTGAATGAAACTTATGACATCAATTATGTTGATCAAGTTATTGAGATATGATCAGTTTTTGGCGTTCAGCCTAACTCCACATGGAGTGATCAAGTTGTAGCTAGGGATGGCAATCCAGTCCGAATCCGTCCCTAATCCGCTTCGATCCGAAGGAAAAAATCCGAGTTGACTCCAAAAAAAAAGTAATCCGACTCCGATTCCGTTTAAAAAATCCAACTCCGAGTCGGAGGAGGGTCGAAGTCGGATCTCATAAAATACTCCGACTCCGACTTTAAGTCAATCAATCCTTTTTTCTTATTTATGTAATGTATTATTTATGTATAATCTGACTTCGACTTTCAGCCAATTGTATTATATAGGATTTTCCCATAGAAAAAATGATTGGTAAAAATAATAGTAATAATTAGATTATTCGTACTATATAAGATTTCCATATGATGATTAGAATAAATTGTAATGATTAAATAATTGTATTATAGAAGACTATTCTATTATAAAAAAATTGGAAGAAAAATAAGTCGGATCAGGTTCAGAGTCGGATGTTCGGATTTTGAATCGGGTGTCCGGATTTTAAGTCGGGTCGGATCTCAGAGTCGGATGTTCGGATTTTAAGTCGGATCGGATTCGGATTTTCAAAGTCGGAGTCGGACTCATATTTAAAATCCGATTTTCTGTAGGGTCGGAGTCGGATTATGCATAATCCGGTCCAAGTCCAACCCGTTGCCATTCCTAGTTGTACCTTTGTCGGAGGGAGAAGACTACATTTATCCGGTAGTAACACACTCACTAGAGATAGAGAGTTTAAAATATTACGACTACTTAAAAAATATTATGATTTTATCTAAGTTGGATTTATCACTATTTATTTATGTCCATATCTAATGAGAATATAATCTATCCAATGGATCGATAAGTTTTCTTTTTAAGGAGTTGATTAGCAAAAATATTTCATAATTTTATATGTCATTGACGTGACATAATGACCTGGACTTATTAGCAAGTCACTTGAATTTCATGGCAATAGGTTCAAAGTCTTAAATAGTGGGATGACTCAGGTAGTGTATGTCTCGATTGTTGAGTGATGGAAAATTTTTGTGACTAATTATGTGTGATATCAATTTAGTGTAAGAACATGTTAGTAAAAATGAGAGAAATCATTTTATTCTTATTTTGTGTTTCAATTATTGTAATTTGAATATGTTACAACTATCAAGAAAAGCAATGATGCGAATATCAATCTGTTATAGTTGTTTTTCATGAGTTACATTGGATGGGTCCCATCATTTAGGGATGGTAACAACACTATAGACATTAGAAGAACTTTTTTCACATAACCTATACTCATCAAACGTGTTAATAAGAACATCCATATGAGGAATTGTGGACTAAGTTATTTCTAACTTTTACAACTTATAACAAAAGATTCCCAAAAGAAACTTAGGGAAACTAGAGGGCTTTGTGAAGATGGTAAGAAATATAGAGTGTTTTAGTAGGTTCTAAGTTGTAACAATTAGAAAATTTGAATTGCACCATTCAATTTCCACTTTCAATTTCAAGGTCAAACTTTATAAACTTTGACCATAACATTTCAGCAATATATAGTAAAAAATTAATAATCTCCTACAAGTCACGATTAAATACATCTCAATATGTACTAGTGTACTACTAATTTGTAAATATCAACTAACGTTGATAGACTCAAGTAGAAAATTTCAACTAGACGCAGTCAGGAGAAAAAAAAAATGCTCTCCACGCTCGAAACTTCCCAAGGTTACCCTACTGTTAACCTGCAAGAGAACTCGCAATCACGAGAAGAAAAAGATCAACTGCTTCGTTCAAACAAGAAAACAAAACGTAAAATCACGAATTGGATTTTCGATCACTCTTCTCAAGATGACTCTCATGATATTGCCATGGGAGAAGTGCCCCAACCGCTGCTATCCAAGGGTTCACCAACTGCAGGACTGCTCAATAATCCTGGTAATCAGGGCATTCGATCATTCAGTGATCTTGTTAAAAATCATTCAAGCTATCAACAGGGACTTCTCAATGAGGAGGTCCCAGTGGACGAAGATGATGAGATTTCTGATGATGATGAAGTTCCAGAGGAACTAGAACAAGATGAAAGATGCCCTTGTATCCTGCTTACAAGGGCTGAAAAAAGGCGTATGCGTCACCCTTGGAAGCAAGCACTTATTATTAAGATGTTCAGTGGCAATGTAGGATACATGGGTTTAATGCGCAAATTGAAAAGAAAATGGAGCTTGAAAGGTGATCTCTCTCTAACTGATATAGGTCACAAGTATTTCATTGCGCGGTTTACAAATCCCGCTGATTATCACTTCGTTCTTACTCAGGGGCCATGGATGATTGATGACAATTATCTCACTATAAGAAAATGGGTGCCTAACTTTATTCCTGATGACAGCCCTATGCGATTTCTCACTACCTGGGTGAGAATTCCGAATCTTGCGGTTGAGTATTTTGATACGAATTTCCTGACCAAAATAGGCAACAAAATAGGTCGAGTTATGCGTATTGACAAGACTACTGCTCAGGCTGAACGCGGTCAGTTCACTCGACTGAGTGTGGAAATTGATCTTGCGAAACCGTTGCTATCTAAATTCTGGTTGCGAGGACGAATTTGGCGAATTCAGTATGAAGGTATTCGACTAGTATGTTACCAGTGTGGAAAAATTGGACATCAGGAGGCAGATTGTCCACAACACCACCATGTTTAGGAAGCGGAAAATCTTCTTTCAGCACATCAGTCTTCTCATGCCGCGTTAAAAGCCAACAAACAACTAAATCCTGAAGAGAACGAAGATTTTGGTTCATGGATGTTGGTTAAAAAACCACTCCGAAAAAGATCTCCAAGAATAGAGAAAAATATTAATCCGACAGTACCGTCCGGTGACGGAGCACCGGCCATGGGTGGTAACCAAGTCATTCTGGAACCAAAGGTCGGGCCGTCAACTGTTGCGCATAATCAGGGCGTAAATATCGGAGGAGGTTCACGATTTGAACTGTTGAATCAAGATAAGGATACTTTTCTGGATGTTGACAATGTTTGCGCGCCTAAGATTAACAACCTAGATATCACTTCAAGGGAAACTTCCCCTATCACCACCGTAAATCTTGGGGAAGATTCGCAACTGATTGCTAATTCTACTCCTCGATTGAATAATTTCAATTTAGGTAAGCAATCGCAGAATCTCAAGGTTATTTCTTTATCTAGCAAAACAATCCAAAAAAAGAAAAAAGTTGCAAAAAAAAATCAAGCTTTACAGGAAATTAATTCCAATATGGGCATAAAGAAAAATATCGAAGAAAAAAGAAGCCCTACTCAAGGAAAAGAAAATAACGTGCCCTCCTCAACTGCCTTCTCTCAGTCACAAGACGCAAACACAAACATCAATCCTCTTATTCCATCAGTCTCAACCCTTACTCCTGCATCTCCGATTGCTACTAGCCACCATGATGCCCTTTCCCATACTCCTACAGCCACCCCATGTGATAAAATTACATGTTCCAACCGAGAAAACACTATTTGTGGGACAACCATTGGAGAATCCTTACCTCATTGTGGCGACCCCCCTGACACATGTATTGGAAGTCCGAATGGAAACATGGTTCGATCCGAGTCCGGAGCCCCCGGAGTTGGTCATGAACCTGATGATTCCCAATGAAATCTCACGTTTGTTGAGACTAGTTAGTCAAGCCTATTTGACTACCCTTCCTTCAATTCCAGTGTTAATGGAAGACCGCCTACCGAATTTTCCTGTTTCTTCCAATCCAATCTCTATCATGATTTGGAATGTCCAAGGGGCTGGCAGTAATTCTTTTGCTGCTGCTTTAAAAGAACTTGTTCGGATTCATAAGCCAGAGGTTCTGGCTTTAATTGAAACACATATGGGAGGAGAAAGAGCCCAACAGATTGCGTCGCTTCTCAAGTTTTCAGGTCATGTAAGAGTGGATGCTCGGGGTTTTAGTGGGGGAATTTGGATCTACTGGCACAAAGAGAAGGTGACAGTGGAACCTATTGTTTTACATGATCAATACATCACAATGGATATTAAAAAACGAGATGAAACACCTTGGTACTTCACTGCAGTTTATGCGAGTCCTGATCCAACTCGCAGACAAGAACTATGGCAAGAATTAAAAACTTTTGCTGCACAACATAATAAACCGTGGTTGATTGCGGGCGATTTTAATGAGACACGATTCCCAAGTGAGCGCAATTCTTCTTGTTATGAGTCTTCACGTCGTTCCGCTCGCTTTAATGATTGGATAGATGATATGGAATTATTGGAAATCGAATTTGTTGGCGCTAGTCATACTTGGTCGCGTGGTCTAACACCTGAAACCAGACAATGCGCGCGCCTTGATCGTGCTCTTTGCAATCCGGATTGGGGAATTCAATTTGCTCATGCGAAAGTAAAACACCTTCCGGCCATTGCATCCGACCATTGCCCCTTATTAATTTCTCCTAATGGTTTTGTTCCTCTTCAAGCGGTTAATAAACCATTTAGATTTCAGGCCATGTGGATGCATCATGAGAATTTTCAAAAGTTTGTCCAAAGTAAATGGAAAAGTAACCAACCTGTAATGACCTCACTTCATGCATTATCAGAGGAATTACAAGAGTGGAACAAAAATGTTTTCAGTAACATCTTCAGAAGAAAACGTCAACTATTGGCGCGCATTGAAGGGGTGCAGAGGAATATGGGTTTTTCATCTCATCGAGGCCTCATTAAATTGGAATCTAAATTGAGAAGAGAACTAGAAGATGTTCTTCAAGAGGAGGAAACCTACTGGTTTCAAAAATCACGGATTTCATGGTTAAAAGATGGTGACCGTAATACTCGATTTTTCCACTTGAGCACGATAATACGTAATTGGCGTAACAAAATTTCTGCTCTTAAAGATGATGAGGGACAATGGATTTATGATCAAGAACTCATGAAAAATCAAATTGTCTCCTACTTTTCCAAGTTATTTGCGGAAGAACCTGATGATGGGTGTTATGACATACCTTGTGATATCTTTCCCGAACTTCCACATACTGATTGGTGCATGCTTTCCAAACCTTATAATAGGTTTGAAATTGAAGAGGCGATGCATTCTTTAGGGGCTCTCAAAGCTCCTGGCCCCGACGGTTTCCAGGCATTGTTTTTTCAGAAATACTGGGAATATGTTAAAGAAGATGTCGTCAAAGCTGTAACGCAGGTGCTCGAAGGCAAGGGATTACCAGACAAGATGAATGAAACATTCATAACCCTTTTACCAAAAGTGGATAATCCGGAAACAGCAACTCAGTTCCGACCAATTGGACTTTGTAATGTCCTTTACAAAGTTGTCACGAAAACTATAGTGAATCGCATCAAACCTGTGCTTCCTAAACTTATTTCTAATACTCAGGGAAGCTTTGTTCCGGGGAGGCAAATCACGGATAATATCATCATAATGCAGGAAGTCATTCATACAATGAAAAGAAAGCAGGGTGCTAAGGGTTTTATGGCCATTAAAATAGATTTTGAAAAGGCATATGATCGGCTAAGGTGGAGATTCATTCGAGACACTCTTCTACAAATGAATTTACCAATCCTGTTAGTGGAAACAATTATGGAGTGCGTATGTTCTGCATCCATGCGTGTGTTATGGAACGGAGAACCCACAGCTAGCTTTCAACCATCTCGAGGGATTCGCCAAGGGGATCCACTCTCACCCTATTTATTTGTTATGTGTATGGAGAAGCTTTATCAAACCATTGAGGAAGCTATAATTGCTAAGAGATGGAAGCCCATTCATGCTAGTAGAAATGGTCCTGCATTGTTTAACTTATTCTTTGCGGATGATGTTGTTCTTTTTGCTGAAGCAAGTGTTGACCAAGCCATGGTAATACAAGACGTACTTCAGCGGTTTTGCAAAGCCTCAGGTCAGAAATTGAGCCTACCTAAATCGCGTATCTACTTCTCGCAAAATGTTCAATCTGAACTGCAACATGATATATGTGCTGCCATGGGAATTGGGGGAACCGAAGACTTAGGTCAATATCTGGGTATGCCTATGTTTACTAATAGGGTGTCGAGAGAAACTTTTAGTTTCTTATGTGAAAAAATTGATAGAAGACTTGCGGGTTGGAAAACGAAGTACTTGTCTCTAGCAGGGAGAATTACACTCGCTAAATCCACTGTGTCATCCTTGGCATATTATTCGATGCAAACCGCAAAAATTCCTAAGTCTGTTTGTGATGACATAGATAGGCGGACAAGGAGGTTTATTTGGGGTGGTGATGAAGATACAAAGAAGATTCATCTTCTTGCGTGGGACTCCATTCAAAAGCCCAAAGAACATGGTGGCTTGGGGATTCATTCCGCTTCTCATGCGAACAAGGCTTTCATGGCAAAGTTAGGTTGGCGACTTTTAACCGAACCAAATGCGCTGTGGTCACGTGTCTTGCGCACCAAATATTGTAAGGGGCGATGTGATTCTGATATGTTTGAAGCGAAGAAAGGTGCTTCTAATACTTGGAATGGTATAGCGGAAAATTCTAACATACTTTGTGAAGGTATACGAAGCGCAATAGGGAATGGGACAAAAACATTATTCTGGGATCACAAGTGGCTAACCAAAACTCCCTTGATTCAATGTGTAACTCAACCACCCCCTAATGATATTGCAGGTGCTACTGTTAATGAAATGTGGGAAATAGGCGAAGGATGGAAATGGGAGGTCTTTAGTCCTTACCTCTCTGAAGACATTCTAAAACTCATACAAGCTCATGTTGTTATGGAAGATCCGGATGTGGAAGATTTGTTATACTGGGGTGCGGATTCGAAAAGCAAGTTTACAATTAAATCGGCAATTAAAATCTTGCGTCAAGAAAATACGGAGTATCAAGAACATATTTGGAAGCTAGTGTGGCAAGCTCCGGTACAACAACGAGTTCGAGCTTTTATGTGGCTAGCTTGTCACGATCGTTTGATGGGCAACGTCAACCGATTCAAACGTAAACTCACGGACGATCCGAGATGTTTTGTATGTGGTGACTCGGCTGAATCAACCTTACATATATTGCGGGATTGTCCCGCTGCGAGGAGTGTGTGGCGTAAGGTGGAAGGACCTGCTTTGGACCCTTCTTTCTTTCAAGAAGACTTGAAAAACTGGATTTTGAAGAACTTGGAGACTAATGAGCAAGAGACATGGCCCACGTTTTTTGCCATTATTATATGGTGGCTTTGGAGGTGGAGAAATATGTTTGTTTTTGGGCGAGGGAATGAAGTTCCAGTGGATGTTGGTGCATTTCTTAAAATTCGATTTGATGAGATGAGACATGGAGAAGTCTCCATGATGAGCTGAATACTACTGCGAAGCATGGTAAGAAGGAGGAGAGATTTATAGCATGGGCTCCGCCGCCAGTGGGCTGGTATGCAATGAATACGGATGGAGCGACCCGAGGATCGCCTGGTGAAGCTGGTGGAGGCGTAATCATTCGCAATCCAAGTGGAGCATTCATTTCAGCTCTTACGCTAAATTTTGGTCGATGTAGCGCGTTTAGAGCAGAAGTTTTGGCACTTGTTCGAGGCCTAGAGCTAGCTAGAAATCTACAAATAAGCCAGCTTCAGATTCAACTGGACAATCTAGCGTGTGTGCAAGCTCTTAATGAGGGTCGAAGTAGCTGTGGTGGGTGTACCCATCTCATTCGTTATTGTTTATCATTGGTACGTAAAGAAGATTGGGAGGTTAAGGTGATTCATGTCTTTCGGGAGGGTAACCGGGCCGCGGACTGGTTAGCTAACTATGGGGTGGATCATGCTAATGCCTCGTCAATCTTGGAGACAGCCCCTTTGGAGCTTCACAGGATTATAGTAGAGGATGCTCGTGGAGTTACTACTCCACGTTTAGTTCCTCAGTAGGTGTTGTCAGTTTTTGTTTTTGGTTTGTTTTTATTTCCTGTTGTTTTGTGTTTTATTATCCTTGGCTTGGCCTCCTTTGAATCAAAAAAAAAAAAAAAAAAAATTTGTAAATATCAAATATTATTATATTTAAGAGCGTGTGTTGACGTGTTGCAAGGATTATGAAATGGAATTTACGACTTTACGGTGATATTGTTTATAGTTGTAATCTATGTTACTCAGACACAGATTGAGTGTCTACTCGAATACGGGTGTCCAAGTGTCCGACTCGGCTATCTTGTAGAAAAAAGTCTGTATCCAAAGTAAAGTGTCGTGTCGGACACGATACACCCTGTTTTTGAGGTAAATGAAGGTATTGGAGGAACACTGATGGTAGGTGTGGAATCCGTAGATTCTAAAAGGAGGTTTGCGTCGAAGTGGAAGGAATAGAGGCAGAATCGAGGTACAGGTGGTGGGAGATGCGGACCATACCGTTGGGGCTGACTATCACGGCTACACCATCTTCTTCCAACCTTTCTTCTTCATCAACCATTAAATCCTCTTTCTCTCTCTCCTCCAACAATCTCCGATTTTCTTCTCCTTTTGCCAAATCTGCAGGTGCCCTTTTTTCACCTTTATTTTGTTATCTCTCTTTTTTTTTTGCCCTAATAATTGATTACCCTTGAATTTTGATTTATGATTGATTGTACTTGTATTTAGCAATTATTCGTGTATACAATTAATTGACTCGTTTATGAGTTCTAAGGTTTCATTTTTATACGAGGATGATGTAAAACTTATTAACTTAATTTTAACAATTTTGATTAGATATTCTATATGTTTGTAAAAGAATACAGTTAATGTTTAATGTCTAAACATTACAATGTTTAATAGTTATTGGGTTATTGGTATTCTTGTGCTCTTCTGTAGGATTTTGTGGACTGCTTAATAGGACTTAAATTTAAGTTAATAGCATTTTGATTTTAGAGTCAAATAACTTGCTTGTTTCTTAGTGGAATCAGGCTTTTGACCCGTCTTCGAAAATCATTGAACCGAAGTCTGGACTGGATAGTTTGAACATTGTTGTATTCCTTTTCTTGTTTCTTGCTTGCTCTTGTATCGAACTTGGAACTATGTCCGGTGTCTCAGCCGTTTTGTTGTTGGCCAATTGCTATTTCTTGGCTGTTTGGAAGTGGAATTTGACATGGTAGTTGTGTTCTCTGTGGAAGTAGGCTATTTTCAATAGTTTCAACGTGAGCGAGGAACATGCTGTGAAGGTGGCTCAGAGTAAAGCCGTTTGGACTTTTGGTTGTCTTTTCTATTAAGTATTGTCTGTGATGAGTAGAACTTACTTGATGCCAGGATCTTATAATGTCCAGCAATAATTTACTTAGAAAAGACATGGGAGGTTGTACATATAGTCCCTTTATATTTTTGCCACATCTTTGAGCAGTGAATGGGTGAGATGACGAGATAAAGTGGCTATATGTGTTTAAGCAATATAGAATCAGACTTATCAGATGTCCATTGAACAACTTCTGTAATATAGCAATGGGATTTCCTTATTGTTTGGAAACTTTAAAACACAATTTGGTTTTTCCAAATAAATATGTGTTTAAGCAATATAGAATTAGACTTATCAGTTATCACTATATTTTCGTAACACCTTAACATGTCCATTGAAACAACTTCTGTAATATAGCAATGGGATTTCCTTATGGTAATTTGTTTGGAAACTTTAAAACACAATTTGGTTTCTCCCTTTCCAAAAATTATAATTACTCAAGGTGGTATTTAGAAAAGGAAATAAAATAAAGGTGGTCTTTTTTCCCTAATGAACTCAAATTATAATGGGAAAATTGATTTAATCAGTCCCAACTATGAGCGTCCTAACAAAAACAGTCCCAACCATCGTTTTTTATTATTCAGTCCCAACTTTGAAGGGTGTTTTGTAATTTACCTGCTGTAGCAGGTAATTTGCCATTTTTTATTTATTTGTTTCAATCTTCTTTCTCCCTTCTTCCTTCATTACTCCCTCCTCCTCTCCTCTCATCTGTCCCCAGCCACGCATACCCAACCACCCCTCCCCTCCCACCCCTCCCTCGCCAACCACTCTTGCCTCGGAACCCCTCCCCTTCCCCTTCACTACCCTCCCCTTTCCCCTGCCCTAGTCAGCCCACCCTGCCATGCATTCCCCTGTTCCGGAACCCTTCCCCTCCACTACCCTCCCCTCCCCCCACCTCCTCTTTCCCCTCCCCTACCCTAAAACATTCCCCTGCCCCCGCCATATATCCCCCAGCCTCCGGAACCCCTCCCCTTCCCCCACCTCCCCTGCACCCGAAAGACTTCCCCCTTGCTCGAAGCAGCGGCTAAAGGAGAGAGAGACGTGAGCAAGGTTTGCGCGACCCATCACCGGCAACCAACATCAACCGCGCTGGTAGCACAGGCTTCACGAGCTTCGGGTTTCACGAGCTTCGGGTTTCGAGTGTGAGAGAGAGGTTGTCATTTGGGTGGAAGGGAGAAGGAAGAGGAGAGGTGGTAAGGGAAGGGGAGGAAGGAGGGAGGAGAGAGAAAGACTGAAGGAAGAGGTGGAAGAAACATGTTTAAAAAAAAGAGAAAAAAGGAAAATAGGGTTTTTAATCGGTTTAGCAAGTAATCAGTCGACTTGGACCACCAGTGTAAAGGGGGGTTAAAGTTGGGACTGAATAATAAAAAACGATAGTTGGACTGTTTTTGTCAGGGCGCACATAGTTGGGACTGTTTAAATCAATTTTTCCAATTATAATTATTCTGTTCGAGGAATGTCCTTGATGTAGCTTTTTATGCTAGTAAATGTGTGATGGTTTTTTATTTTGCTTTTTCAAGGGTTTTATGTTCAAGTAAAAGTGGTTCAAGCAAAATTATTATCTTATAGTGCTCATTATCTGTTGCAGGGGCTTGCCAAGCAAGTCAAGTTGTGGATTTGTTTCCAACTGTTTCCCCTGAGATAGTTGTTCGAGAGGCCAGGCTTGAGGACTCTTGGGAAGTGGCTGAAACACATTGTAGTTCCTTCTTT